>NC_051158.1:156619679-156784903 GCF_013339745.2 Dermacentor silvarum | reverse complement strand
CATATCTGAAGAACCATTTGTATGTTGCCCCAGTAATACCTCGCATTTAAGCCCAGATGTAAAAAACCCAATTATAGAAATTTATGGTGAAATTATCAAAGAAATCCTAGATGCAAAAGTAAATGGCGCTGGCTGCTTCTCCATATTTGCTGACGAAACGACGGATATTGCCGGTATCCAACAGTTTACTGTTTGTGCAAGGTACCTAAACAAGGATGCCAACGACATCGAAGGAGTACTTTTAGGATTTAGCGCCGGAATAGATGCCCTCTCTCACTGCGACTGCAGGTTCTATGTAAATGTGTAGAAACGGCTTCAGATTCTAGTCACCCTTCCAGTAACCACTTCCAGCGCAGATAGTATATTTTAGGGGCGAAGCTCCTTAGGGTGGGGGTCTGTCCCTCCTCTGTAGTATGTAGTAGTAGTAGTAGCAGTAGTCGTCGTAGTAGTAGGTAGCCACGTCTACTTTTATGAAAAAAAAATTTCCGAAACTTGCTTCCGCAGCGCGGAATCGAACCAGGGACCCCTCGCTTCCGAACGCGCGGCGCTAACCACTACGCCACGAAGCGCACATGGAAACACGCACCACGATGACAATAAATACCCAACATTAACGAAAGACTGCGCGTTTCTAACGCATTGGTGCTAGCGCGTTACGGCCCGTGTAAGAAGCTGGTGTAAGACGCTGTGGCCTCTCCGCCTTACCCCCTAATTCATAAACGCTCCTCGACTTGAACTTGACTTGCCACCGCCTTCGGCAGCGCGTTCGAAACGCGTTGAAGGCGGTGGCAAGTCAAGTTCAAGTCGAGGAGCGTTAATGAATACGGGGGTTATACTCTCTCAGCAGTCATGTGATGGCGTCGGCAAACGCGGTGCACGTTCCGGCATGTGTAAACGGCTGCGTAAGACGCTGTGGCCTCTCCCCCTTACTAGAGAGTACTGCACGTTTCTAACGCGTTTGTGCTAGCGTCCCCTTAAGCGGGAGATGGTGCAATTATAATGAAGGGCGCTGTTATAAAATAGGAATGACGTCACATATGGCGCGTGTCATTGGTGGAAGTCAATCGTTCGATTTAGTGTGGCGAGACTGGGCGAATTACACGGAAGATTCACGGTTTACCGATGGTTCCCTCCGGAGCTTCGCCCACTCATCATTCACCCCGTGGATATGCGGTGTTTTTTTTACATGAGATTACTAAAAAACTACTTGCGCTCTACAATGTCAGAGGAACACATTGTTAGGCAGGTGCTTATATACGTCCACAGAGACGTCGGCATCAACGTGTCCGAAGTCATTGACCGCTTCACTAAACTTCCCCGCCGAGTGAAGTTTGTCTTTTAGATAGCGAAGCGGCAAAAATCAATGCAAGTAAAAGTTCTGTTCCTTCAGGTCCATAAACTCGTAATTATGAAAACGTATGACTGTTCATAAGTTTCTAAAACCGCAGAAATTTTCGCCGTTTATTCAAACAGTTAGCATCATGATCAAAATTATTGTGTGAAAACGAAAATTGCGAGGACATCAATAACCAATTTTTACCGATCTTGTTTATTGAAAGCCCGGCCCTCGCGGCGTTTCCCAACAAACACACTCGGATATTGGGTAGTTTAACTTGCCGCATCATCTGTGGCTTTCGTTTGGTCTTTTCTTTCCTTTTTAGCTAGCCGCTTTTACTTCTTCTTTGAGCGGAAGCAATACCCTTCCTTAATTTTGGGTGCAGAAAATTTGTCGCCGCTCTGCAGGCAGTTAAATTATACATTTTCGTACTCATTTCTGCATTATTCCTCTATTATCTACCCATATGGTGCTGTCGCAACGGCCGCATGGCCCAAGTACATATCACGAGTTACTTTCAGACATAGCGCAAAAAAGTACGCTCAACACACACGAAGACACGACAGATGCGGACGAGCGCTACTACCAACCGTTTATTTCAGTCAACAAACCCTCCGATTTATAAGGTGAACCACGTACACCAGTGTCACGTCCCTTTCCCATGCGAGGTGATAAAAAGAAATCTAAAAAAGTTAACAGTACTTTCTGCCTCGGGCAACAGAGTTCAAATAGTTCAGTTCGGCACTGGGGCAAAAGAATTGGCGCTACGCTTATACAAATATCTGAGTTCTTGTGGATGTAGAATGCTTCTAGAGCCACTCGAGCCGTGTAGTGTGTTGATTTGCCTAAGATAGTGGTCTCATAAAATCGTGCCTTGCAACCACACGTAATGATGTGGGCAACCAAATGAGCATACTTGTCCTCTTCTTTTTTAACTTTTAGCGCATGCTCCCTGAGCCGGTTGTTTATGCACCGTTCGGTTTGGCCGATGTACACCTTCCCGCACAACAAGGGGATGGAGTATACCACTCCTGTCGCACACCCCACGAAGCGGCTATCGTGGCTGGTTTGGCAACCTCCTTTCCTGTCACCGCAAATTCGAGGGCAGAGCCTGGATAGCTTATTAGGAGCCGTGAAGACCACAGGAATACGATGCCTGTTCGCGACCTTCTTCAGGTTGTGCGAGACCTGATGCATATAAAGCATGGCTACGGGTCTCGCCATCCATCGCTGGGTCTCAGCCCTTTCCGCTCCAGCTCTCTTCTTTATCCTCTGCAGGATAGACTCGGCCACCGCAACAACAAGCAACTCAGGGAATCCCGCTGCTAAAAGGCGACCTATCTGATAGTCAAAGCTATGCTGCATTGAATGCTGGCATGACTTACGGAGCGCAGCATCCAGACATTGTAATGCGATGCCCCTTTTTACAATTTTTGGGCGGGCAGAGTCAAAAGGCAGGGGACACTTCTTAACCCGTGGGAGGTACTCTCAGCGAACATGGCCTACACTAAATTTCAGCCTGAGATCCAGGAATTGTAACCCCTCAGTTCCAAGCAATTCATGAGTGAAACTCAAACCCTGCCCAGCTTGAATAAAACATCTAAAATACTCCCAGGGGCAGGG
Source organism: Dermacentor silvarum (assembly GCF_013339745.2). Taxonomy (NCBI): domain Eukaryota; kingdom Metazoa; phylum Arthropoda; class Arachnida; order Ixodida; family Ixodidae; genus Dermacentor; species Dermacentor silvarum. Next base: position 156,781,944 of record NC_051158.1, on the reverse strand, counting down.
AAACCGTCCTCTTTCTTTAAAAGAATTAAAAAGTCATCGACGTACCGAAACACTTTGAATACCTTCCCCCAAATAAAAGCCAAATTAAGCGCACTGTCAATATCAGCTAAAAATGTGTCGCATAGAAGCGGAGCCACGCAAGACCCAATGCACACTCCTCTACGTTGCAGGAAAGGCTGCTCGTTAAAAACACTAAATGTTACACTAAGATAACATTCTAAAAGCGTTAAACAATGAACCGACAAGCAAGCGGAGTTTTGGAAATCGCATTCGCCACTCTGTTCAATGCGCTTCCTAACAGCAACTAAAAGCTTATCTTGAGGTACTGAATAAAACAAGTACTCAACGTCGACAGACAAACCATAATCGATACTCTCGTTGTGTTTCACATATTCAGAGACTTCTTCAGATTTCCTCACGCGGAAAGGATCAACAACCGTGAGTCACTTAAGGCTCTTCAGTAAAAACTGACTAACATTCTTTTGCCAAGCCCCCCCCCCCCCCCCCCCCCCCTTCGCTTACAATGGTTCTGAAAGGGACCTTATGTTTTTTACAGAAAAGAAAACCTTCAGACTGTTCCCCTTACTATTTCTAATAGCACTAGCAAGAGCGTTCACTTCCAAGTCCTTACAAAATTTGATGAACTTAGTCTAAACCCTCACTGCACTTTTTTAAACAGCCACAAAGTTCTTGTCCACTGCCACTTGGGCTTTTTCATTGAACATGCCTTTCGGCATCACAACAAATCCACCTTCCTTGTCAGCTTCTAGGAGAACCAAACTGTTCTGCCAAACTGAAAGTAACTATGTTAGACCAACTAGCCCAACAGGCGGTCCTTCCGGAACATATCACGATTTCTGCGATCATAGTTTTGTTCTTGCCTGGATCGTCTGTCTTTCAATACGTAAAGCTACTACTATGTATGGCTGCGCAACATGTCTATTTGTCTTGTTTGACGCATTACATACAGTGACGCTTGCTTAAATACGTGGTTTTATTGGATACTTATGCATATATTTAAACATCTTGTTGCGAGGCTTTGTGTATACAAACAGTGCATTTTGTTACCAGTGACATTTTTGTGCCCTTTATCAACTTGTATCTTCGCACTTATATATTCCATTCTATTTTCGCATTTCTAATGTACATCTTGCAGAACTCCTGCTTCTTACATGTACTCACTGTTGCGACTATATTATCGGTGTAATTACAATACACGACCGGTAACAACTGCTCATGCGCAATCTATTGCAACGAAGGACAGTGTTATTGAGGTTTTTCTGTGGCGGTTGCATATGTACAGTCACGAGCAAAAGTTTGTGGACTAAAGGTATGGTATGATCGTATGATAAAACTTTATTACGGTCTCTCGGAACGCGCGTCAGCACGTAGCGGGCCACTCCCACGTCGGTACAGAAAGGCCGAGCCTCTCTGCTGCCACGATTTTATTTTTTTTCCTTCGCAGCCTGGGCATTCCGGCTGAAATCAAGAGCGCAAGCCTACGTGCGCGTGATGGACCAATACAACGTATTAAGCCAATTCGGGGCCGTGCAGCTGCGCTTGAATATATTTAAATTTTTTGCTGATGCCATGGTCTCCAAACTTCTGCTCGCGACTGTACAAAAAAGTAAACAAGGTTCTTTAATGACAAGGATTTATCAAAATATTTGTGTTTAACTTGTTATTTTCATGGCCTTTACTTTTTTCACACCAGCTGTATGCACTGCTTTTCGGCTTCGTGTGATATGTTCTTTACTAATTGAATAGACAAAAAACGCGGAAGCATTGATATCAGTTATTTCTGCCACAATTTTTGGAACATGCTAATATATTCTTTTATGAAAAAGTACATATTTTACTTGACAGTGGGTAGCATTCAGTAGTTTGTTTGCAGTCTCTAATATACAATGACATTGGCAATGGCAATGTAGTTATCATTGATGTATTTGATCCCTCGATAAATTCTCTAAGGAGGAGGCCGCGCTGTAACGTGAGCCCCCCACTCTTCGAACAAAATTTCTGGCTATGCCACAGTGCAGTGAAGCAGGTCTTTGAACACTGACCAGTTACAGATGATTTTCTGCATTTACACCCGTCGCTTACCAAGAGCTTAGAAAAGGTGTTCGGCTGAAATGTAGCAAATTTTCTTTACGAAGCCACTAATTTACTTTGTTCACAGGAACCTCCCTCAGAAAACTGACGTCAATCCGAGCATTTGTTGACGTGATTTTACTCTTTGCGGCGTCGGCCATTTTCTTTACGGCGCGGTTTCGCCGAGGTCACTGCCAATGGCACCGAAAATATAGCAATGCACCTAAGGCTTTCGCCTTCGAAAAACAAAAATTCCGTGGCAGTGAACATAACTCGACCAGGCACCTGCACGCAAATGCGCAAATGGACTCGTAAGCTGAGGCCAACCGAGATTAAGGGTGTCAATCGTGCGACTGCATATCCTGAAACATGCGCCCATCGCGACCATTTAGCAAGCTTACATTATTATTTTAGAATTAGCTTTCGAGAAATGAAGCGACAAAAGGGCATTTTCGCTTTTTTGATTCGATCGGACAAAAAGTTGGACGAGGAAAAGATGGCCGGAAGGCGGGGGGGGGGGGGGGGGGGGGCGGAGGCCGCTCTTTCAAGATTCTGCACCCGCTTTCTCGAAGCGGGGCTGAGCCTCTAAACGCCCATCAATAGCAGCAAAACTGCTGATTCACAGTAGACTAGCTGGCCGCTCGTCTTATATGCGCGGCGGTTATCAGATCAGCCGTTCCTGATTCGCGCTCGTCCATGCTCGACGGTGAAAGCTGTTGGCGTGGTACTTTTTTTTTCTTTTCTTGTTAAAACGTGTATTTTGTTATCGTCCAGTACACTTCGTGCGTCATCGCGCGAATTTTGAATCTTAAAGGTCCGTACGCCACGTGGTGTAAAAGCTGTGAACTAAAGGCGATGTCCAGAATTGCTGGGGTTGTAAACACAGGTTATAAATGTGAGTGAGCACAGGAGCTATAATATGTATTACATGCTTGATCGGAGATATCTGAAAGCCGTCTATGTCACGCGCGCTGGTGTTCTTTAGCGCAGAGAACGTTAAGGCTATTTCTTGATCGTCGGTTGGTTCTAAAAAGATGCTGTTCGTTTCTGTCGTCTCTGCACGAGTTAGCGTTGGCTGTAATTTTTGCGTTGGCTTCACGATGTTTATGAGAAAGTGGTTAAATTTTTCGGCAAGCTCTAGATCTTTAACAATCTGGCCATCTATTTTTATTTCCGTAATTCCTGAGCAAATAGGTGTCCTGTGAAGTAACATATTAAGCTTCCTCCAGATGTTTGCACTCTCATTGCAGCAGTCTGGATTAAATTGTTGACTTAAATAATCTCGTTTTTCTTTCCTAATAAACGCATTTACTTTGTTGCGGAATTCTTTAAATGTTTTTAGGTCTGACAGGTCTCTAGTTTTTAAAAACCTTCCAAAAAGTTTCGTTTTCTTTTTGATTATTTTTAAACATTCATTATTTATCCATGGTTTTCGATTTTTACGGCATTTTTTACAACCTTTTCTTTAAAATGCTTAAGATAAATTTGTTTAAGGATAGCTATGAATGTCTCGTAGGCTAAATCTGCAGTTAATGAAAGGTAGACTGTACTCCAATCTGTTTGGGAAAGACTTGTGCTAAAAGCAGCTAAGGTAAGAGGCGTGATATCTTGGACTGTTCTAGTCGGTAACTCCGTGGGCTTTTTGGTATCACTATCTGTAATAAAATAAAGTGCTAGGTGGTCGCTCATATCGCAACACAATACACCTGACTCTACGTTATCTTTGTTTATGTTGGTAATAAAAACATCAATTAAAGTTGCCGAATTTGGTGTGATACGTGTGGGGGTATCTGTTACTATCTCGTAACCATTTGACACAACCGTAGCCATAAACTCAATTACGAGGGGAGAAGACTCCAGTATGTTGATGTTAATGTCACCACCAAGAATTAATCTTAAGTTGTTGTCATTTACGTAATTGAATAATTTTTCAAGAACACTAGTGAAATTATTTACAGATGAATCAGGTGGTCTGTATATGACAGAGTAAACGTAATTTCGTGACTTTAGAGTTAAGCATTCAATGTCAGAATTAATAAAAGAAAATTCTGGTACTATCTGAGAGTCTATGCCGTTCTTTATTAACACGGCGAGGCCACCACCTTTTTTCTTTGTACGATTGAGGAAGTAAGTGTTATAATTATCTTGCCTGTAAACCTGGTCTTCTAGAGTATACCAAGTCTCCGTGATCATTATAATGTCAAAAGTAAAAGAAAAGGTATTAAGAAAAGCAGATAGTTCATCTTCTTTGTGTCGTGCTGAACGAATGTTTAAATGAAAGCAGCACAGTTTGTCGCGAAAGCGCCTTGCTACAAGATTATTGACGTCACGAGATGATATCGCCATTGCGAAAGAAAAGATGCACCACAACAGCGCATAGCGATTCTAAGCAATCTTTTCAATGTCACATGCTTCACGAATGTGCAGAACATGCGAGTTTTCATCTTTCCGTGCAAGAATACGCCCATCATTCGTCCACACAAACTTCCAGTTTGTTGTTTTCTTTTTAGCTATTGCCATGCCAAGAAGTTGCTTTAAAACTGGGCATAAGTGTTCATTGATGAACACAGGCGTGTTAGAGGAGTGGCCAAGATCCTGTGTCGAGATGCGCGTTTTCTTTGCTTTTTGAAGCACCGAATCGCGTTTGGAGCGGCTCTTGAATTGCACTACTATGTTCGGTATGGAAGTGGCATTTTTTGCAGGTACGCGGTGACATTTTTCAACATCATCTTTCAAGATGGGAACATTTAACAGTGCGCCAATCTCGTGAAGGGTACTAGGAAGGTCCTCATTAGCAAGTTTGGGTATTCCCTTAATCTCAAGGTTACATTTTCGAGAGTATTGTTCAGATGCAGTGATCCTCTGATCCTGATGATACATTTGTTTTCTCAAAGCTTCGCACTCAGTTGTTAGCTTTTCATTGATGCTCCTTAGAGACTTGTTGTCCCTCGTAAGATCAATGTTTTCTCCCTTTAATTTTTCGACTTCTTCATTCAAAAAGCTCACACTGCTTTTTAGGTCTCTTATTTCCTTCCGTAGTTCTCTCTCAATTGCAGATTTGAATTCGAGCATTTCCTTTCTCATCTCTTCTCGAAACTTTGCTAATTCACTCATATTCACAACACCAAATTATCACTTTGGCAGCAGAGAGGCAGCAATTTGAAAGATACTTGTGTAGTAAGAAAATGATTGCTAACCTGCAATAAACGAAAGCAGGCGTGTGAGGAACGAACTTTCGCTGCCCTCGCTGCTGCCAAGTGAAGTGCAGGGCTCCAGTGCAGCAGGTTTTATAGGAAGGTTCCCCCTGGCGGTGCCCCGCGTCGGTAGTGTCCTTGCTTCGTCACGCAGTGCTCGTGCCTCGACACGTGTCGATACGTCGATTTGCCTCTGGATACGTGTGGTGCAGTCAGCAGTGCGTGGCGGTACAGTCAGTAGACCACGTGTCAATGCGTCGATTTTGCCAGCGCGCCGTCAACTGCAATAAACGAAAGCAGGCGTGTGAGGAACGAACTTTCGCTGCCCTCGCTGCTGCCAAGTGAATATAGAATAGAAGTGATTGAAGAGAATCACCAAGAACTGAGTGACCGAGAGAGCATCACATGTGCTTTTAACAGATATTACGAGCGGCTCTTTGCCTACAAGCCGGTGGATATCAAAGGGTACAAGGAAAACTATCTGTCACGTATGCCTCAACTATCAGCTGAAACGAAGTCGCTTCTAGAAGCACCCATTACCCTTGCGGAAATTGAAAACGCTATAGATAACCTGAGTTCTAATAAGTCGCCAGGTCCGGATGGCCTTAGTGCAGCTTTTTATAAAATGTTCAAGAACGAGTTGGTGCCTTTGTTGAAAGCGGTGTTTGACGTGGCATTTGCGAACAACGCATTTCCACCATCATTCTCGCAAGCACACACCGTCCTTATTCCTAAGACAGACCAAAAAGCAATGCTGAGACTGGTCACATCATACAGGCCCATTTCATTAACCAACACGGATTACAAAGTTTTAATGAAAGTTCTTGCAGGTCGACTACAGTCGGTCATTAAGGATCTTGTTGGACCACACCAGACTTGTGGTATAAAGGGACGCACTATCACCACAAATATACACATGATGAGAAGCATTTTGGAATGTTGTGACGATTATGAGTATGTTGTTGCCATTATGCAGATAGATTTAGAAAAGGCATTTGATTTTGTCCCGCATGATATTTTGTTGTTAGTTCTTGAACATGTGAATGTAGGATCAATCATCACTGATGGGGTAGCTCTGGCGTACCGGAACTGCTCAACACGGCTTATTATTAATAAGACACTGGGGGCCCCCATTAAAGTAGAGCGTTCCGTTCGCCAGGGATGTCCACTGAGTCCGCTTTTGTTTGCCATTTATCTAGAAAGCTTCTGTTTGGCAATCATTCAGAACAGTATCATAAGGGGCTTCAAACTTATGGAAGCCGAAGTGAAACTCTTAGCATATGCAGATGATGTAGCAGTGTGCTGTACATCGAAAGAAAGCATTACAGAAGTAACCGCCATTGTTAAACATTTTGAAAACACAACAGGCAGCACAGCAAATTGGAGTAAGTGTCTGGGATTTTGGCATGGTGAATGGCAGTCAACACCGGAAACGTTCGCCAACATTAGATGGATTAAATCGTCAGCTAAATACTTGGGCGCACCACTCGAACATTACCGTCGTAATGAGGACTACTGGCTCGAGGAAATTAAGCGAATCAAGGAAAACAACAAATTGGAAAGGCACTCATCTGTCAATGTTTGCGAAAGCCACTGTTTGCAACTTGTTTTTAATAAGCAAGATATGGTACCTCATGAAAATTTTATACTGTTCTCGTATAAATGTGCAAAAAATGCACAGAGTTTTTGCTGTGTTCCTTTGGGCATCAGAATGGGAGAGATGTAGCCGTATGAACTTGTTTAAGCGAGTCAAAGACGGAGGCCTGTCCCATCTTCTCGTTAAACAGCTAGTGAACAGGTTTACAGTCTTTCGAGACGTGCGCGACCCCTTTCTGCGCACAATGTGTCAGTTGCGACTGAGCAAGGATCTGTCGGCTTATGTGGTAAGCAATTTAAGTATGCCTGGTTCTCTTCGAGGGTCCCAAAGGGAAGTAGTTGACAGTGTCCGTTTTCTATCCGTACGTTTTTCTAATGATTACCTTTTTTCGGTGTCACGGAAGAAATTATACAGGGATACACTTGACATGATCATACCGGTTCCAATGTATAGAGCCATAAACAGTGGAGGACAGGGACATGACGTTTTAAAGCGTGCTAAAAAAATGCAGGTGCAGCCAGGTACAAAATCCTTTTTCTTTAAGTTACATGGCGGGACTTTGCCAGTACGGGCCTTTTTACAAGAAAAGGGTTTTTATTTACCTTGGGGAGCAAGCTGCCTTATATGTAAACAACTGGAAACAATCGATCACGTATTTTTGCGTTGTTGGGAAGGGGTTTATTTTTGGGACGTTCTTCAAAGAGCACTAAAGAAAGAATTGCCCTTAAATTCATTAGGTATTAGATTTTTAACTGTAGAAAATGAGGACGGACTGCCTTTGGACCTCATTATGCTAATGGGCCTCCACTGTTTATGGCGGGCTCGAATGGCAGGTTTTTATTGTGAGCCTGACCGATGGCCTGAGCGACAACCTTTACGGGAGGGTGTTTCCAAATTCATCGATGTAATTAAAGACCGGGAATGCCCCCCGGATTGGCTGACGAGGATTGAGCCTCTCGCAACTTTAAAAGAATTTTAAACCTGACATGACAGTGGCAGCCAAAATGTGGCTGACCGCACAACATGGATGCATGCAACTGTGAAAGTATTTGTATATGTATAATTATGTATTTTGTTTTTGGCAAAAACTGTTGAAAGTGGTGTCCACAAAGTGAAAGTTCCGGCAATAAAGAAAAAAAAAAAGCTTCGTGGTGTAGTGGCAAGCGCCGCGCGTTCGGAAGCGAGGGGTCCCTGGTTCGATTCCCCGCTACGGACACAACTTTCGGAATTTTTTTTTCATAAAAGTAGACGTGGCTACCTACTACGACGACTTCTACTACTACATACTACGGAGGAGGGACAGACCCACACCCTAAGGAGCTTCGACCCTAAAAAAAAAACATGGTTGTTGTAGTTTGTTATCGGCTGCCAAGCGGGAGTTCTAGCGATTTTCTTAGATTTGTTGGAAGATTCCCTAATGTTTAGTATGAAAACCAATATAGCACTCTGCGTGGCGATTGTAGCGTTGATACAAACTCGAATAGTTAAAAAAATCGTGATTTCGAAAATATCCTTTCAAGCAATCATTGCGAAAATAAACACCTCTACCCGGGTACTACATCTTCAGAGACTATCAATTTGTTCCAAACGAACTGTGATAACTCTACTGTTACAGGTGCTGTTCTTGCCTGTTGTATTAGTTACCGCATGGTGGTATGTTATGTAAATACCAACGGGCCTAAAATACTAGACTCAGATGTTCCTAGCTGCTTTGTATTATTCGCGCCTAAATATCGGCAATGGAGGTTGGGACAACTTTTCTCATGCTAGTGATGTAAATATAGCTTATGATCGTTTTGTAAGCCTTTTTCTATCTAGATATGAAAAAACACAATTCCTCCATAAATGCTAAAAGAATTGACTAGTGGGCACTGCATAGCTTGAGGTATAGCGCACAAGGGTACGTAAAACGACTCAGTAGACCAAGGCGTGGCATGCTCAGAGGAGACGAAGACACGTCGTTGTCTCCTCAGTCGTTTTACGTGCCATTTCGCGTTATACTTTAAGCTCTGAATTTCGTTTACAAAGCAAAGGTTCTCGACAACCGTGCGTTAAGCGCGAGGTCCTGAAATAAATTCATAAGAAAGGTAGATTAGTTAGAAAACTTATACGGACATGTGGGTGAAATGGATCTTATTGATTTTTCAAACTTTTCAGCAATTCTTTGACTCAAGAGCTAAAATAAAACTAAAAAAAACTAAAAAGAATTGTATGACCTTTGAATTTTCGCTTCATGTTCGAAGCGAATAGATCTTCTATGGGATAAATTCTTTGGAAGAACTGAACGGGCTGAACCGATGCGCAATATTTCGCAGGAAGGAAAACTCATGACAGGAGATGCAAAGGCGATTGCGTTTAACGATTTTCTTGGCAGAGATTTGGACGCTGGTTCGCCGCCATCTTGCCCCCACTTTGGGCCCAGGAAACGAAAAAAAAAACGCTTTCTTTTACAGCGAAGCTGTTAAATGCTCACTCTTGGATGGTCACGTCCGACAATAGAAAAAAAAAAAAACTCATTGGCCGTATGCTGTATATGCGAGTGAAAGCGTGCGAGGGCGAGGGACGCGCGCTTTAACGGGGAGCGAACGCACGACTGAGAGAAAACGCGACTTCCCAGCAGTTTTGCGGAGTTACCACTCAGGAATTGGAATGACCCCGGAATCATTCCACATGTTCGCGACCTCGGATGGAATGGGAGTGGAATGGCGGCAACGCTTGCAGGAATGGAATGGGAATAGAATTACACTTTTCTGCGAAACTAGAGCGCTTTTTCATCTACGCGCTGTTTTTTTTTTTTTTTGTCAGAACATGCCGAAGAACCAATCAGCCCACGTTCAAACATTAGTAAGTCAGAGCCTCGATTTTAACCATAAAGCAGTATATTTAAAATGGCGTAGCTGATTACAAGCACGGTACATTTATAAGTTTGCCTCAATTCTTCGCATAACCGCGGCTCTATGCGGTTGGTATTCGTTGTGCGTTACTACGACATCGGCATACTCCCCTCCCCCTTACGCCTTGCGATTTTTATTGCGATAGCAATTATATGGACACTCAAAAGCAGATTTCTGCCGTCGGCGTCGGCGTCGCCGTCGCCGTGAGGTTCCGTATGACGTCAATGGAGATGAAATCGTCGCCGCGTGCCGAACGCTGCATGTGCGAGTGAAAGGGCGCGAGGGACGCGCGCTTTCACGGGGAGTGAACGCACGGCGGAGAACAAACGCGCGTTGCGCGCCGTGCTCCTTAAGGGCTGCAGAAGTAGGCGTCTCTTTCCTTCTTTACAATCACCATATATTTAGAGCAAACGCGCCTTCTTCCATCGCGCGAAAGGCCGTGGGGGAGGGAAGGGAGGCGACGTTTAGCTACTGCACCAAGTGCCTATTTATATCAGAGGCTCCGGCAACAGTCACCAACGCTGCACGCATTTTGAGCGAACGCGGGCAAAACGCCGACGGCGTCGACAACAGTTCTGCGTGTTGCCGGTGCTGCTGCATGTCCAAGTTTATACAGCTGATAAAGCTACTATCATTACTCCGTATAGCTCTCTACAAATTTGCTATCGCAATTGATGCTTCGCCTTTCAGGTGAAACTGCGACAACTTTTTTTTTACCTTGGTGGCGCCTTGGCGCCGGCCGCCTGCTGTCTCCCTACCCTTCACTTCTTTTTTTATTGCGATAGCAATTATATGGACACTCCAAAGCGGATTTCTGCCGTCGCCGTGAGATTCCGTATGACGTCAACGGCGATGAAATCGTCGCCATTTCCTGCATGTGCGAGTGAAAGGGCGCGAGGGACGCACGCTTTCACGGCGAGCGAACGTACGGCGATGAGCAAACGCGCGTTCTGCGCCGTGCTTCTTGAAGGGCTGCAGAAGTAAGCGTCTCTTTCCTACTTAAGAATCATCATATATATATATATATATATATATATATATATATATATATATATATATATATATATATATATAGTAAACGCGACTTCTTCCGTCGCGCGAAAGGCCGTGGGGGGACGGGAGCGTTGCTGGTGCTGCTGCATGTACAAGTTTATACAGCTCATAAAACTACTATCCTTACATCGTACAGCTCTCTACTAGTTTGCTATTGCAATTGATGCTTCGCCTTTCGGCTGAAACTGTTTGACACGCACGTCTTCCAGAGACGCCGGCCGCGCGCTCTCAGCCTGGCTGTAAAACGACAAAGCAAGCAGTAGACGCACCCTAAAGCTCAGCTCAAACGGCTTCGTAGCGGAGCGTGGGCAGCGTTCTTCGTTTCACTGCCGATGTGAGCGTTGTGCGCAGGCGTTTCACACGTGCCTTGTCGGGGTGATCGAGTCTCTCTTCATGTTGGTCTGCCTACGCCGCAGCACACCTGGGGCGCTATAACGTAAAATGATTCCAAACTGTTTTGATTCCAATTTCTGCAAGCAGCCTCCACGATTGGTCAAAACATTTTCGGGCCACTCCCAACTTCGCCTGTCTGTCACGCGATACGTCACGAAAACCGCGATAGCTACCCATCTGATATAACGTGTACACACTGATTATGCATGATTAAACCGCACAAAAGAAAAATAATAATTCCTGATTCGACGCCTTTTCACCATTCGCCCTCTGCTATTGGTCCAATGTTTTCTGGCTACGCCCACTTCGCCTGTCTGTCACGCGACGTCACAAAACCGCGAAAACTCACCACGTTAAAGTGACGTGTACGCGAAAAAAAAATTCATTAATATGCCGAACAAAACTGAAAAATTTTCTGAATAGCCACAGACTGCCCCGTTCGGAAAGGAATAGAAGATGGTTGCCCGCCGGTCGCTCAGGCCCTCGCTACTCCCACCTGCCGGTGAGCAAGTATTTATTTGCACCTGTGCACCTTTTTGCGTGGCAGTAAAACGTTATCGAGCCATTTGGCATGCATACGACATCGCTCTGCCAACTCTTCCTTGCTGAATATCCGTTTTAGCGGCATTCTTATCCTTCCGTTGCACGTCGCCGCGATTTTCGACCAGCCACTGCAACCTAAGGAAGGCCAAGCGGACCAATCGGAAAAGCCGGCACCACCCTCTTCATGCGGTTATCTATTTTCACTGTGCTGGCTCGGCCCCATCGAAACCCTCTCCACTAGAGCGTGCTCCTCGCCTGTTGTCAGCCAATTATATAAGAAAAACCGCTGAGTGTAGACAATCTCATTGCTTTTGAAAGCGAACAAAGGTGACCTCCTATAAACGAGGAGAGTGTTTGATTGGGTTGCTCAGACAACGCTGCAGGTCACCGCCTGATGCTTGCGTCGGTGGTTACGCAACTTTGACGTCAGGAGTTTGGAATCAAAACAGTTTGGATTCATTTTACGGTATAGCGCTCCTCCTTACTTTTTTTAGGGGCGAAGCACCTTAGGGCCGAGCCTTGTCCCCCGTCGTCGTCCGTTGTCCGTAGCTCTGGTTTGCATGGAGACCGCTAATTACTGTACACATGTACAGTATATATATATATATATATATATATATATATATATATATATATATATATATATATATAGTATATGTACGCGAAGCGCCGGAAGCCGGCTTCCGGAGAACGCTTCCGACGTTTTGCCCGAATGATCCCCCGGTGCTGCCCCACTCATCATCATTCACTTGGTGGATATGCGGTGTTCTTTTTTAATTTCGAATGCTTGCCCTTAGGCATTATACAAAGCATATCCAACATACACGAACAGACTTGACTCATGCAAGAAATCTAGAAGTGAACGATGATACGGTACATGAATCCAACGTTCAAGGTCCTGTGGGCGGCCAGGCCGTAGGCCCGTTACCCGTAGGTGGCGGACACGGCTTAGGTGAAGTCCTGGGCACGTCCATAATAGGTGTGTCACTGTCACATTTTGAATCGTAGTGTCACAAAATGGGCACGATGTATCTTAGGGACCGTGGTACTGTTGTGCCCAGAGAGCGGTGAGTGCGAGACGGGGTGAGTGCGACCCCGACACGCAGTCTCCGTAACATAACGTCCTCTCGGCGGGTTAAACCACCAGGGAGGTCTGACCCACACGGAGGTATAAGAGCTCGTGTGGTACGTCGGAGGTTTTCTTTTTCCCGGAGCAGTTGTCCGCAGGCGTCTTCAGGAAAATGCGGAAGTGGTTACGTTATGTTGTCAGGGTGGCTTGCTAAATCTGCTTCAAGTAGACCCGGTAGGGCTGCTCGAGGCACCCACTGAACGCGTGTCACTAAATTCGTAGTGGCAGCAATACGGTGAATGCTATCCGAGAGAAGAGAGGTATGTCGTGGATGACCGTATGTCGTGGATGGCTCGAGTCGAGTCCGTGCGAATGATGAGCTGAGAATATCGAGCAGCTTGAACAAAAGGGAGCAATGCGGCCAAGCCATCCCGTATGGCGGCAGTATCGGCAAGATAAGCCGGTGGAGCAGGATCGGCAACATACGAGCACGTCTGGCCTGACTCTGGTAGCAATGGGCACACGAGAGCTGTGTGAGTCGTGGTACCATTAACATTGGCGTCAGTGTATGGTACGAGAGTCGAATCGTCTTGATTATCATCGGTGCGACGAAGTCGGGAAACTTAAGCGTTCGCCAGGCGAGGAACCGGGCTATGCAGACGACCAAGAGGCTTATTGTCACTTAATTGTACCCTGTTCCACGGAGCTACATCGGGTGTCGTAGAAGCTGGATTGTCTATTTCATGTCCCATGTACCGGGCAAGTGCAGCAGCCGAGCATAGCTTCGCAGGCTTAAGGGCGCGCGCGCATCGACGTTAGTGCACGAGTTCGTCAAGAGTGTCGAGTTGGGACTCGGCCGGTAAGGTTGGTAGTGGAGTTAGACGTGGCAGTCCCGTTATGGCACGCATTGCTTCCTGATTAATGGCCTCAAGGCGAGCCCCTTCTGTTTTCGTGAAGTGTTGACACAGGGCTCCGTAGACGAGTCGTGGTTGCAGTACGGAACGGACAAGGCGAGCCATGTCGGTGCGCGCTCCGCCAGATTTCTTCGCAATCCGACGTATCAACTGTATCGTTTCTGCAGTTTGTTGCTTTGCCTTCTTGACCCATGTTCCCACGGATCCGGAGGCATCCATTTCAAGGCCGAGTACACGCAGAGTTGAAGCCTTGTGTAGTGGCTGCTGATCCAGATTTAACAGAAGAGGCCGGAGTACCAGTAGACGGCGCCCATACTTGTTCGCTACTGACATGTACGTTGGGTTGTCCTTGGAAATTTCAAGCCCTATCTGAGCACACCAGTTGTGTGTTACGTTCAGGGCCTCTTGAAGCGCTTGTTCTTGGCGGCAGATTTTAGGATGAACTGACCAAACAGTGATGTCATTTGCATACATTATGTATTGTGCGTTACGTGTCGTCGCTAGCTTCCAAGCTAGAGGAAGGAGGGAGATGTTGAAAAGGACTGGTGCGAGCACAGATCCCTGTGGGACACCCCGATGTGCGACAAACTGACCTGCTGCGTGGTCAGCCAGGCGAATGGAGAAGGTCCGAGCGTGCAGGAAGGCTTGGACGAATGAGCAGACACGGCTAGGGAACTGAAGCCAATGGAGAATTCGAACAGTTGCTTCGTGACTCACATGGTCATACGCTTTTCGGGTGTCCATTGCCAGAATAGTGCGAATTCTTCGGGAGCGGCCTCCGATGAGAACCATAGAAGAAAGGTATTCAAGGCCATCCTCGGTGCCCAGATGAGGACGCAACCCAATTTGGCCAGGAAGATGCCAGGAGCATCGCTCAAGCCACCACGTAATACATGTCGCGAGCATACGCTCCATCAGCTTGCCTAACGTTGAGGTTAGCGCTATTGGGCGCATATAAGCAATATTCTCCGGGGGCTCTTCAGGTTTGGGAATAGGGACCATTTCTGCATGACCCCAAGAATCAGGAATGACTCCTGTAGCCGAAGCTTAGTTTATGCCACCTAACAGCACATCGAGAACCTTGCCTTCCGTGTTTTTATACAGTTCATACGGTATGCCATCCGGTCCTGGTGCCTTCCCTGGCTTCGACAGGTCTATTGCCGCTAAAAATTCCGCCACAGTGAAGGCAGCTTGTATACCCTCGATGTCGGCGAGCGTAGGCGGCGTGCCTGCGTCCGTGGGAAGGCTGTTTTCATACAACGAAAGGAGGCGGTGCTTTGTCCAAAGCAGGAAAAAAGTGTGGGCGACCGTTTAGGCGAATACTGCTGGTGTCTGGCTAGATGCTAACAGCGCGCAGGCTGCATGTTCTGGAGGCCGCTGACTGCGTTCCATTACACGGAAGGGGCGCCAAAAGAGGCATTGGTCGACGAAGGGCCTAGGGAAGAGCACCAGTCTATCCAGCGGCCACGTTCTAAGCGGTGTCCATGGCGCCGAGCTACTGCAGTAAGACGTCGGGGCTCGACCGGAGGGAATTTGATGAAGGGTCACGTTCTGCTGCAAGTTTAGCTTGGCGGCCCGACGCCCAGAGACGCAGAAGTTGCAAATCAGGAGTGGTTCGCGATTCATCTACCCACGATGGTTGCTTCAACTAGTGCCGCACTAAGACAATGGGACGGGTCCTGCGTGGAGCTGGATACAGTGCTTTCTGATACCGCCCTATATCGCTCACAGTCGACCATTCGGCACAGCCGGCGAAGGCGGCCTGTTCTGTCAGAAGGTAAGCCAAGGTGAATCGGATGGTGGTCACTTCCCCAGCAGTCTGTTTCACATGACCAGGCGCGTAGCCAGGGGGGGGGGGGGGCTGATGGGGCTTCAGCCCCCCCCCCCCCCCCCGAAATTTTTTCGTGCGGGCATGCACCACCGACCAAAACTACCACCGACGCCGGCAATCATTCTGGATTTTGTCTACAATGTCTTTTTCACGCTCGAAAAGACATTTCGGCACGAACATTGCGAACTCGGGCTGGATTTAGTGACAACGCCCTTGCACCTGGAGTCACGTAACCCAAGGAGCCCCATCCGAGCACAAACTTTCAACGGCTTTTCGATAGCGAGCGGGCGCGTTGCGGCATCTGGCATCTCGCAGGGGGCCGCGGAATATACAGAGCGCATGGATTTCAATTACAAAACTTTATGGGTGTAAAGTTCTCATAAATTTTTGACGCGAAAGGTGCGCTGACATTTCTAATGGCATGCTTTAAAAGATTTTCAATTCTAGAACTTTATGGGGTTAATGTTCTTATAAACTTGGGCCAACATGCGCGCACTGGAACGCTCATGTCCAAGCCGTTTCATAAATGGAAGCGCGCGCTCGCAATCTCCCACACACACGAAAATACTAAATATCACCGTGAATGTCAGCTAGCAGCTAATAATTTTCTCCAAACATTTTCAGGAAGCGTGCAGAATGTGATTGATCAGATGGACCAGGGCAGGCAAAGTAAAATATGAGAAAACAGAAGAAAGTAAACGGCCTATTATTGAGGTTTTTTTTTTTTTTTTTTTTTTTTTTTTTTTTTTTTTACGGGCGACAAAGTCTGGCTCTCCGTGGCCACAGGGACAGGGGCCCTATGGATTTAAGGAATGCCCCTGCTGAAAATACAGGCATTTTCAGAGTGCTTCTTCGCATGCGAGCTGATTGTGGAGATACATATCTGAAGAACCATTTGGAAAGTTGCCCCAGTAATGCCTCGTATTTAAGCCCAGACGCACAAAACCAAATTATACAAATTTGTGGTGACATTATCAAAGAAAGCCTAGATTCAAAAGCAGGCTGCATCTCCATACTTCCTGACGAAACGACGGACATCGCTGGAATCGAACAGCCTACTGTTTCTGCAAGGTACCTAAACAAGTATGCCAACAACATCAAGGGAGTGTTTTAGGTTTTAGCACCGGAATAGATGCCTATCTCTCATTGTGACAGCAGGTTCTATGTAAATGTGTAAATACTACTGCAGCTTCTAGTCACCCTTCCAGTGACGACTGCCAGCGTAGACAGAATATTTTTTTAACAAGAGTTTACTAAAAAACTACTTGCGCTATACAATGTATGTGGAACGCATGGTTAGGCTGGCGCTTCTATACAGCCACAGAGACGTCGTCATCAACGTGTCCGAAGTCATTGACCGCTTCGCTCAACTTTCCCGCCGAGAGAAGTTTGTCCTTTAGATAGCGAAGCAGCAAAAATCAATGCAAGTAAAAAGCACTGTTCCTTCAGGTCCATAAGTTCTTAAATATGAAAACGTATGACCGTTCATTTGCTTTTAAAACCGCAGAAATTTTCGCCGTTTATTCTAGCAGTTAGCATCATGATCATAATTATCACGCGAATACAAAAATTACGAGAATACCAATAACCAATTTTGACCGACCTTGCTCATTGAAAGCCCGGCCCACGCGGCGTTCGCCAAAAACACACTCGGATATTGGGTAGTTCAACTTGCCACATCATCTGTGGCCTTCGCTTGTCCTTTTCTTTCATTTTCAGCTACCTGCCTTTATTTCTTTTTTGAAACGAAGGAATACCCTCCTTTAATTTTGGGTGCAGAATAATTCTTGGCGTTGTGCAGGCAGTTAAATTACACATTTTCGTACTGATTTATGCATTATTCCTCTATTATTCTACCCACATGGCGCTGTCGCGACCGCTGCATGGCCCAAGTACCAGATCATCTGTCTAGATCATCTGTCTTTCTGTGCGCAAAGTTTACTATGTGTGACTGAGCAACATGTTTATTTGTCTTATTTGACGCATTATATACACTGACGTTTGCTTAAATGCGTAGATTTATTGGAGATTCATACGTATTTTTAAATATCTTATTGCGAGGTTTTGTGTATACAAGCAGTGAACTTTGTTTCCAGCGACTCTTTTCTTGCCCTTTAACGAGTTGTATCTTCGCATTGGTATATTCCATTCTATCTTCGCAATTTCTAATATATATTTTGCAGAACTCCCACTTTTTATTTGTACTCACTGCTGCGAGTATTATCTCGGTGTAATTACAATACACGACGAGTTACAGCTGCTCCTGCGCAATCGATTGCAACGAGGGATAGCGTCATTGAGGTTTCTTCCTGGCCGTTGCATATGTAGAAAAATGTAAACAAGGTTATTGAATGACAAAGATTCATCAAAATATTTGTCCTCAACTTATTCATTTCATGGCCTTTACGTTTTTCATATAAGCTGCATGCACTGCTTTGCTGGTTTCGAACTGATATTGACCCTTTTCGCGGCAATTCCGTGGGCGCTGCCATATTTGATCACGTGGTGACATGTCCATTGCTTGCCTCAACTGCCTCCGTTGCCTCCTTGTTTACAATGGAAGTGTATGACGCCGGCGCGGCTTAGAAAACCTCTGTTTTCGGAGATATCATAGACGGTGACTAGATGGACGACACGAAGCTTTGATCACAGCTTCAGAGAGCATGCAAAAGCGCTTTCGGAGCTAATTAAGCTATGTCCAAATGGCATAAGCAGCGTATATGGTGCTTGTTCTAAAAGCGGGGCTAAATATGTATTCCAAGCTGTCCGATTATGAATTCAGTCAGGATTAGTGTGTTTTGCTTTTTGTTCTTTATTCGGCAAATATTTTGAAGCAGTGGCTTGTCAGTTTCTGACTCAGTGAAGTTCCTCGGTGCGGCCACTTTCTGATTATTTTCTGCCTTATCACTCGCGGGTGTGCTCAGTTCCGAATCCGATAGATTTGCTCTTGCAGCGCACAAGGCTTGAAACGTAGCTGTTTTGTACATTGTAATACCTTGTAGCAAATATATATTACAGCTAGTAACTTGCTTACTCTTGTGGACCATCACGAAACATTCAGCTTCGACCATTGGTGCGCCATAGGTGTATTCCGTCCTTTATTGTGTGTATACAGTGCGCATATATTCAAGTGTGAGTCCATTCACTTATTCTTGATACGTCGGCGATAGAGTGGGCGTAAGTTTTCCTGCCATTTGGACAGATGTGCATAGATAACGTGCGCGAAACTTACTATGACAGGAAGCGGCGCTACTCCCTTTGTCATTGTTTAACGAGTGGTACTCATTCTTGCCGACGTTCTGGGGATGAAGCCCTTTCTTTGAAGGTTAGCGATACAAGGCTGGCGGATGAGCAAATTTCTGTACCCTCGAGGAAAGCGGTACATCACGAAGTGCCGGTAACACGTTCGGACAGTTGCAGCAGCGGTCCGCGAACTTCGCCACACAGATTCATTCTATTCCTTAACATGCCAGTCACTATTTTTGCAGCCAACTACTGCACACGTCTTCAATCCACATTATTCAATCTAGCATGATTGCAGCACAGTGTATTAGTGAAAACTCAGTTGCATTTCCGACAGCTGATCGCACAGAAGCAAGGTAGAAGCGGTAATGGTTTCGTATTCGTGCGCGGTCGCTGAGGAGAGGTATGGCGCGCCGCCGTGAGCGCTATCTCGTTTCTAAAACAAACTGCTCCGCGAAAAGGGTCAATAGTTCTAAAGTTCATGTGATGTTTTCTTTACTTATTAATTAGACAAAAAAAAACACGCGGAAGGATTGATATCAGTTATTTCTGCCACAATTTTTGGGGCATACGAATTTATTCTTTTATGACAACATACATATTTTAATGGACAGTGCATAGCGTTCAATAATTCGTTTGCAGCACCTAATATACAATGGAATTGGCAATACAGTTATTATTCATGCATTTGATCCCTCGACAAATTCTATAAGGAGGAGGCCGCGCTGCAACCTGAGCCCCCCCCCCCCCCCCCCCCCCCCCCCCCCCGAACAAAATTTCTGGCTACGCCACTGCACATGACCACTAGACGGTCGTCCTTCCTAGCCGCCAAGATAGGTCCGGTGAGTGTGGCGGTGCACGAGGGTGATCACGCCGACGAGTAGGCACTGACACATTATTAAGCAGCTTGAATTGGGCGTCCATAAATGTGTCCAGCACACACGTACCACGCGCACTGGAAATGGCGTAACCCCATGTGGTGTGGGGGGTGTTAAAATCCCCTGCTAGCATAGCGGGGCAGCCAGGATGTTTCTGTCGTAGGTGCGCCAACCAGCCGAGATACAACCGAGTCGCACGATCACTATAGGGGTGTGCATAGTACGAAACGATGATAACGTCTGTGCGTTGGAGACGAACCAATACGGTCACGACTTCTTGCCATAAAGGGCACCACCGTGAAAGATCAACACGGGTCTGATAAAGGGTGGATCGTACATAAGCGGCAGCCTTTCCTGGAGGGACATCAGGCGTAGCACTCCTATGGTCCAGCATTGAAGGCGATGACTATGCCACAAATCTTAAAATAGGTGGCGGGGCGTTAGTTTCTGGAAGCAGTAGAGCCCAAACACGCAGTTTCCCATATCTGAGACGCTAGCGCAGCTCTACGACCTTCCCGGCGATGCCGCGGCAGTTCCCCTGCAAAATCCCTTCTGGCGCACTTGAAGACGTAGCAGCCATCACAGGTTGACGTTGGCCACTAGAACCGAGGTGAGATGCTGGAGCTGTTGCGCAACGAAGTGCAAGAGTTCTTGGGGTGAAAGAGACTGTGACACAGGAGCTGGGTTAACCACGTGAGCAGGAATGGACGTCGACTGTGATGCCCGCGCTCCGCCATGAGGACGCTGGAGCAGTGTACGACGTTCCTTGAGACGCTGGAGTTCCTTTTCGAGAGTGGCGAGGCGAGCGTCGATCTGGAATTCTTCATTCGCCAAGGAAGGCGGTGTGACTTCTATCGATTGTGATGCCCGTTGTCGTTGTGGTCGCGAAATGGACGCCCTAACGGCTGCGCTATGCGCTATGTGTAGGTTTGACCGCATAACTTGTCGCTGTACTTGCTGTTCTCACCTGGCTAGCATCTTCCAGCGATGCTAGAACGGCGTAACGCTTGTACACAGGGACTTGTTTCATCGATGGACCTTGAAAGGTGCTTGGTTGCTGCTGATAGCCGCTTTGTCGAGCTCTCTTAGTAGCTTTCAACTTCGTAGGGCATGTCGGGGAAGTGAAGTCATGATCATTTGCTTGGCATAGGCCGCATCGAAAGGATGGTAATGGGTCAGGCTCCATGCTGTCGTCCTTAGGTGGAAAGGGGCACAATGTTCATGTGTCCCTGTTTAAAGCAGGAGTAGCAGTACACAACGGAGGGTTTGAATGGGCGCGGGATACGCAGTCGTAGTACAGGATACGTTCAGGTGGGAAATTAGGACCCTGAAGCGTGATTAGGCACGTACGACTGCTACCTAGGTAGCGAGTAGCGACGACCTTGTGCATAGGACATGATAGTTCCTGCAGGAGGTTTTCAGGTTCTTCGTCATTGTCAACACCATTAACCACATAGCGCCTTAAATCAGTACCACTGGCGAGGTACGCCTGGACTGGAAGGACAAATTTTTCTGAGACTTGGATCTGTTGCAGTTCTTGGAGCTTATAAATTAGTGCCATAGGAGACGCCCATACCGAGACGGTATTGGTAGGTTTGTGTTGGGCGAAACCTTGAAATCTGGACATCTCGAGGCAGGCATCCAGAGCCGCTTGAATGGTACAGTTGGGCAGAGTGGACAGGTCGTATCTAGCACGAGGCTTGATAACCACTTTGTACCACGATGTAGTTGGCGACGCCGGAGGCGTATATGTCGGTGGAGGGCGGAGGCGTTGTGATGAGCGAAATCTTTTTGGCGCCGCTGGAGCCGCATTTCCACCCGCGGGAAGGGGCTACTAGGTTCCGTCATTCTCTTGGCCGAGGTGTGCGCCGTGACTGCAGGGCTGCTGTGCTCCGTGCTGGTGGTATCCATCCTCAGGTTACTTACTTCGCACTTTGCACTCGTCCCCAAGATGGAGACGTTTTTTATTTATTTGTTCATTTATTTATACACATACCTCACAGGCTCCAACTGGAGTATTGCGTGAGGGGGGTAAGAGAAACAACATGTAGCGAAAACAGGA
The DNA here is from genome assembly GCF_013339745.2 of Dermacentor silvarum. NCBI lineage: Eukaryota > Metazoa > Arthropoda > Arachnida > Ixodida > Ixodidae > Dermacentor > Dermacentor silvarum. Next base: position 156,760,182 of record NC_051158.1, on the reverse strand, counting down.
GAACATAGCTAACAGCACATCAAACAACTGAAGAAAAGACGCCGTTTAATATCAAGCAAACGAAAAACAACAGCACTCTGGACGATCAGAAACGCGCACGGCTCATCAAACTCATGGCAAAGAACTGCAAACGCATGTAACCGATAAACTGCTTGCGAGAAGCGAGAATGAGGACAGTTAAGTCACATGGTACAAATGAAACAAACGTGTGCGCATGACTACGGAATCATTTTTTTAATGTTTCTCTAAATGATTCCAGATTATTAATTTCAACAATTTGGCTTGGAAGTTCGTTCCAAGCTGCTATTGCCAGAGGTAATGCAGATTTGTTTAATGCATTTGTGTGGCCAAACACACGTGTGAAACTGTGTGCGTTATATAAGCGGCGAGACGTGCGAAATGGGCGGGAAAGGGGCAATGTAGTTGCGTGTTGACTGTGAGCGATTTTGTGCAGTAAGCAAAGCAGAGCTATCTTCCTTCTAGATTCAAGAGATGGGAGTGATAGTGATTTCTTTATAGCAGTAACGCTAGAATGCCTACTGTAATCTTTCGCGATGAAACGTGCGGCACGGTTTTCAACAGATTCGAGATAATTTATTAAATATTCCTGATGTGGCGACCAGATGGCGGAAGCAAATTCGAGCTGAGGACGAACAAAGGTTCTGTACGCTATTTCACGAGTTGCTGAAGGGGTTTCACGTAGGTTTCGTTTTAGGTAACCAAGTGTGCTAGATGCTTTTGCTGTAACATGTTTTATATGCGCTTTCCATGATAAGTTTGTTGTAATATGGATACCGAGATACTTGTACAAGGGGGTGACAGTGACAACACTGTTATTAAGCGAGTAAATGTAAAGAGAGTTTGTTTTCTTTCGGCTGATGGTCATTAATTTGCATTTTTCTGTATTTAGTGACATTTGCCATAGCGTGCACCAGTTTGTAATTTCATCTAGATCTCTTTGAAGAGCGATGTCGTCGTCGGGTGTCTTAATTTGGCGATAAACTACGCAATCGTCAGCAAATAATCTGATTGCTGATGTTATGTTGGACGGCAAATCATTTATGTAGATGAGAAACAATAGCAGACCCAGCACGCTGCCTTGAGGTACACCAGATGACACATCGGCCAAAGAAGATGAATGATTGTCAGTAAACGTAAACTGTTTGCGGGATGTGAGGAAGTTCCTTATCCATGATATTGTAAGGCTGTCTAAATGTAATGATGATAGTTTGGCTATCAATCTAGAGTGGGGAACGCGAACAAAGGCTTTGGCAGAGTCAATAAAGATACTATCAATCTGGAAACCATTGTCTATGCATGTGAATAGCTCATTAGTGAATTCGATTAGTAGTCTCACAGGAAAGTCCTTTTCTAAAACCGTGTTGCTTTGGATAGAAGAAATTGTTAGCCTCTAAGTGCTGCACAATATTAGATGCTATGACATGCTCTAGTAATTTACATGGAATGCTTGTTAATGATATGGGTCGGTAATTACTTGCTTTTATCGCCAGACTTAAAGATGGGAATGATTTTCCCGACTTTCCAGTCACGTGGTAGTTCCCCTGTGGATAAGGACTGCTCAAAAATTCGTGATAGGATGGGGGCTGTATATGTGGATGTATGCTTTAAAATTTTATTATTTATACCATCGACGCCGGCTGAGGTAGAGACCTTTAGTTTACAGGTATATACCTGTAGTTTACGTGTGCGACTGCGGGAATGGTAGAGTAATCCTCGTGTGTGAACGTCGAGATAAAAAAATTATTAAAAGCAAATGCGGATTCTTCTGAAATAGGTGCTCCGGTATTGTCTTGGAGTGAAATTCGGCCCGAGTCTTTTCGAGGGGAAATCACTGCCCAGAATTTCTTAGGGTTATGTTGTATCATGGATTGGAGGTCATGTGAGAATTTGTGCTTAGCGCTACGGATGTTGTGCTTAGCGCTACGTTCCTGGCAAGAATGACAGTTGCATCGGTAAGTGCAATGGACGTGACTCGGAGCCAGACGATCAGCAACTGATTAAAACCTTTATTCAGCGGGCTATTGTACAGTATACACAGACAACCGATGACGTAGTTGTCACGTAGCTTACGTGCACAAGAAAGAAAGAGAGCGGCGTTAGGTGCCACGTCATAACATTCCTCCCGTTTGTTTAGCACAAGTCAATCGTTCTAAACGATAGAGTCAGTAACGAATGACTGGTCGTCGGATATGGGTGGATCTTCTCAGATCGGTGTCCTCAGGCGTGTAGCGAGGACTCGGAATGGCGGGGCGGGGCTCGACGTCTTCAGGTGCTCGCACCGGAGGAAGCCTGAAGTGGTAGTCGGGTAGGCTCTGGTGGCTCCGCTGTTATCCATGCGCGCCTCAGTTGGTTTCGGTGCCTGTGGTGTACGTCGCTATTGGCCATCCTCACCAGGTAGGATACCGGACCCTTGACTTTAATGACTTCCGCCAGCTTCCACCGAGGTCCTGCGACGAAACTTCGAGCATAGAGAGAATCACCAACACCAAATCCTTTCACTACAGAGCTAGACGTAGCAGGCTGACGGTCTGGGTTCAGCTTGTCTTACGCTGTGCGTAATTTTCTACTCATCATGAGCTCCACAGGAGTCTTTCCCGACATTGAATGCGGGTGGTATGTTGTTTCAATAAGAACCTAGATAGCTTGCACTGGGTGTTGTTCCCCAACTGTTTCTTCAATGCTTCTTTTACTTCCCGCACCATTCGCTCCGCCCTTCCATTACTAGCAGAACAAGGCGCTGTGAACACCGCACGGATTCCGTTGAACTTCAGGAAAGCTTGCATCTGCTCGCTCGTGAAAGCTGTTCCGTTATCGGAAACGATAACGTCTGGAACACCGTGAGTCGCAAGCAGCGCGTAGTGTTGCAACTACTGCCGATGTTTTCATGAACGGCATAACCTGCACTTCGTCCCAGTTGGAAATGCGTCTTCGACGACAAGAAAAACTTCGCCTTTCACTGGTCCCGCAAAATCAATATGCAACCGGCTCCAAGGCTGATCTGGCTTAAGCCAGAAGGGCACTGGTTCTTTTGGATCGCTTTGGCGGTTTAATTGGCATCTGTATCAGTGACGCACAAAATCTTCGATTTCTTTGTCCATATTTGGCCACCACATTAGGGACCTTGCCTGACTCTTCATGGCTGTCATGCCAGGATTGTTTGCGTGCAGCAAATGAAGAACATGTTTTCTTGCCGCTAGAGGTGTAACTACTCTGTTGCCCCAAAGAATACAATCACGGTGCAGCGACAACTCATTGTGGCAAAACTAAAAAATCATTGTGCACATGCGTGGGCCAACCAGAGAGAACGTATTCCTTAACCGTGGACAAAATACTGTCCCTCTTAGTAAGTTCCGCGATGTCAGTCGCTTGCAACGGTGGGCAATCCACTGCGTCCAACAGCAATACCTCACCTGGCGGTTGCGTCTCGTCATCGAGTCCGGGTACTGGAAGACGGCTTAACGCGTCAGCGTTGCTGTTGCGGGGGCCTGGTCGATATTCCAAGACGTAGTCATATGCGGCCAAAAGCAGCATCCAAACGCAGCAATCTTGGGGACACCACTTCTGTTATACGTTTCTCCCTGTTAAACAAACCAAGCAGAGGCTGGTAATCAGTAGTAATAATGAAATTATGCCCGGCCAAGTACTGGTGGATCTTTTTTACGCCATACACGATGGCTAAGCCCTCTTTGTCAGTCTTCGCATAATTTCGCTTACTTGCTCCAGGCGTTTTCGAAGCGTACGCTATCGGTCGTTCGGTACCGTCCGGTTCTCTGTGCGCCAGCACGGCTCCGATCCCAACAGGAGATGCATCGCATGACAGCACGACTGGTCGCTGCGGATAATACGAGATTAGAACTGTTGCTGACGCTAACACGTTCTTGAGTGCACTGAAGGCTCGGTCGTGTTGGCTATTCCAAAACCAGCGGCTTTGTCCAACAAACGGTGGAGCGGTTCCGCGACTTGTGCTTTTCCTTTTAGTAAACGGCTGTAAAAATTTATTAGCCCAAGGAATGAGTGCAGCTTCTTTTTTGATGACGGAGTCGGTGCATTCACAATCGCTTCTACCTTGCTCGTGCTATGATGAATTCCCGTGGCATCGATCACGTGACACAAAAACTCGATGCGCGTCTTGCGGAACTCGCATTTTTCTTTCTTCACTCGTAGGCATGCGTTCTGTAGACGGGTGAGCACTGCCTCTAGTCGTTCTTCGTGTTGTTATAGCGTGTCTGCTGATATCAAGATATCATCGAGATAGCATTTCACGCCCGAGATACCTGCCAGCAGTGTGTCAATGGTGCGCTGAAACAACCACGGCGCTACAGAAATGCCAAATGGAAGTCTGCGTACTTTAAATAAGCCCTTCATTGTGTTCACAGTAAGCACTGTAGCCGATTCATCATCCACAACAAGCTGTTGATAGGCCGGAGCCAAATCCAGCTTCGTGAAAAATTTGCTTGGCCCTAGTGATGCAAAGACCTCCTCAGTTGTGGGCAAAGGATAGACGCTGTTTTAAACTGCCTTGTTCACTGTACTGCGATAATCACCGCACAAGCGTATTGAACCATTTCTCTTTCTCACTACTACGATGGGGGTTGCCCAAGCAGAGGACTGTACTGGTTTCCACGCACCTTGTTTAACTAGCCTGTCTCTCTCGGCTGCGACGTCATCTCGAAGTGCGAATGGCAGTGCTCTGCTCTTCAAGAACACCGGTTGTGCTTCGTCTTTTAGATCTATGTGCACTGGATCCCAAGTGCTGCCTGGCCTGTGTTTCTATGTGTTCGCCGCATTGAGATCTGTTTGTATGTGAGCGAAAATTTTATATGATGGCAAGTCCTCTCGGTACTTACCAGCCGCAATGCATTCCGAGTCTGAGCAGCCCAGGTTGGACAATGAATTTGACGGTCGTTCCGCATATATCGGAGCGCACATTGGAATGGTTGTGCGACCAAAAAGGCCCTTCTGCCCGTCAGCGCAAGAAGGCGTACAGCTTTGCCATCGAGGCCTACAGTTCGCCGTCATCGCTTCGTACGAACACGTGTGACTCAGGGTAAGCAAACCTTTTGCTGTAGTCCTACAACTGGCATACTTTGCGAACGGCGTCTGACGCCAGCCTTGCACTGGCACTCTCGCGCACACCCGAAACCGTATCTCGCTCATTTTGATATGCAAGTTTCGTCGCAACCGAATACAGTGGGAGCTTCTCTTCCTTCGTTTCAGGGAGTGTTTGTGGGCGGAAGCAACCTGCGCACTAGTAACGTTGTGTTAGATGCGACCGGTTTCTACATGTTGAAGGGGCGGACGCCGAGTCCACCCCAGAAACAACTTGCAAAACAAACGCACCGATACTGTTGACCGACCGCGTGCCCAGAGCACTGCATATTGCTTTGCAGATCAGTTCTTGAAGTTTTATCTCACCCGTCGTGGTGGCTCAGTCGCCTAAGGCGCGCTGTTGCTGAGTGCGATATCGCGGGATCGAGTCCCGGCCGCGGCCGCCGCATTTTGATGGAGGTGAAATGCAAAAACGCTTGTGTACTTGCGTTGTAGGGCATGTTAAAGAACCCCAGGTGGTCTAAATTAATCCGGAGCACTCCACTACGGCGTGCCTCATAATTATATGGTTTCTGCACGTATAACCCCAGTATTTAATTTTAAGTTTTAGTTTTATCGCGTGGTTTTTCGAATGATAACATTACTGCTATAGAAACAAGTATTTGTTACCAGCACTGTGTTTTTTGATTGCCAGAGCCAATGTTTAATTGCAGCTTTCATCATGAAACAAACACTCGTCGTAAGGTCTCTATGGAAGAGTTTTATCTTACATACATTCAGATGTCTCGGTTCTTGGGCACTCTCCCATCAAAGCACATGCCACTGTTATGAGTACCAAAGCACTGTTTTGGCTTTGCTTTTCAGACTTGGTATTGTCCATGTGCATTGCACGTCTTTCCGGAGTCGAAAGAAAAGTGGCTGCCCCTACAACGTGCAGCTGTCAGTTCACTGTGCCACCGGTGTGCCTCGTACCACTACCTGTGAATGCCCTGCAAGAAAGAGTGGAGCCTGCAGCCACGTTCTTGCAGCAGTACGCCTGCTAGCCCTGCTGAAGCAGCAAGGATTTGCAGAGCCACCACCAGAACTTTTGTGCACGGAGCTGCCTCAGCAGTGGAGACGCCCAAGACAGAAAGGCATAAAGCCTGCAAGTGTTCTAGACGTAGACTGGCGAGCCCCACGAGAAGGCGGTGTGCAGTTGCCAGTGACTGCTCGCCTTTCAGATGCAAGCTTGGACTACCAAGATGAAGCTAGCCAAGTAGCCGCAATCCAGTCACTTGGTGCGGAGCTGGAGGCACTGGGTGACTTTCCTTTTGCCGCTGTTTTACTGGACGTGCAGGCTCCTCTGGTGAAGACAAAGGCAGGTCTTGCTCCAGCAGACTCTCCACAGACATACGAGCAGTCGGACAGGCCGCATGATTTTAAGACGTGGATGTCATCAACCATAGCCCCTGGTGCAGGCACCAGTTGTGCTGTCCTACGACTGGCGCTTTTCACTGGGGCAGTGCAGCACACATTTCCTGATGTCCTCACAGCCAACGAACAACAAATTCTGATGGTTAGCACATTAGTTGTTGCTTTCGTTCTTTGCATTTATCAGGTGCTTTTGCAGATTTGCCATGTGCTTATGGTAGCAAAAGTGTTATTTTTTTCAGCATATAGCGAGTGCTTTTTACATATGGCAGTAAGCAAGCTTGTTGCAATGCTTCGGCAGTCCTGAATGCGCATTCGTGCATACTGTCTATTTACATTCATTGAGAAGGCCTTGCTTGCCCTGTGCACACCACCTACATGCCGGGTCATGGTAACTGTTGCTGAATTTCTTACTAAAAGGATATATAGTAACGGCCAAAAGTTCATTGGCTCAGTCAGCACCATCCAAGCTGCATGGCCACTTTGTCTGGCGATGGACATCTGCTGTGATAGTAGTGTTCAAAGCATGCATGTCTGACGATACTATACTTTTAGACCTGCTGCTCTTAATCGGTGTGCATAGCGTGCTCTTTATCTCATGAACTGGCGTACAAAAACGATTACTGTTTTAACGTGAGGCTTATAGTGCGTGTAAAGACAAGGACAAAGGAAGACATGACACACACACAGGCGCTAGCGCCTGTGTGTGTCACGTCTTTCTTCATTCTTGTCTTTTCACGTGCTATAAGCCTCATGATGCCATACCAACAAACCCAAATCACTGCATTACAATACTGTTTTAAAATGTTCACGCTTCCTATGTGCGCAGCTAAAGCTGCTCATTTTGACTGCTTCACAGCCAGCTGCATGTTCTTATTCTTTTTTCTGCTGTGGTTTCCGTTTTTTTTATTGCTGCAATTTGTCATTCACATAATGTGCGACCAAAGTAATGTGAGCATCGGTCAGAGCTGACCTAGCTGCCATATTACTTTTGACCAGTGCAAGTGCCACATTAGTTATACAGGGTAAAGAACCAGCGTGGGGACCGGAATTTAATATGTTTATTTGCCAACCATAGTAACAGCCATATTAAGCCATGTAATTGGCCCTGTGCTGAAGGCACTGTAGCTTCATAATTCACAAAAGATACTGGTTGGTGGTGAAAGTTTGCACTGCCAACAGTTCGAGCTTTCTGTTGTCATTGCTGGAGTCAAATGCTGTACAATGATAATTGCGATGCCTGCGACAGAGGATGCCTTATTTCTCCTTCCCCACCCCTTGTAGATGGCCTTGTGTAAGATGATGTCTTGTTAACACTTATAGAAAAGGCCAGTAACCTTCAAAATAGCTCTGCAGCATATAACAAAAACAGCTGTGTGGCGGCTCACACAAGGCACGAAAGATGACTGGCTTGCAGCTAATTGTGAAATTTTCGTTGTTTGGCCATTTAATCGATCAGCATTTTGCATGCTCAGATTAGCGTCATCTGATGCACTGATACTAGCAAAAGTAGCACTGGATTTGCGCCAAGCATGATTATTGAGAACTGCTGAAATGCATTAAAGTACAGACTTGCGGCAAATATATGTTATTGTATTTCTTTCCTAGCACCTTCAACTTGCTCCTGAGGAAGCCCAGGACCTAGAAGCGAATACCAGGTAGCAGGCCCTGAGCGACAGATGGCACTCGGCACGACACCACCGCTTCACAGTGTCCACCTTTGGCAGGGTCATAAAGCGAAAAGAATGGACCGAGCAAGGACTAAGGAATCTCTTAGACCCAAAGGATCTGTCCCGTGCACGGGCTATATAATATGAAAAAAAAAACGAGTCTGTTGCAGCAGAGCGGTATGCCACTACAATGAGAGGTGCAGGACACAACGTGACCCTGCAACATTGTGGCCTTGCTGTGCACCCTAGCTGTCCATGGCTGGGTGCAAGCCCGGATAGGTTGGCCTTTGACCCTGAAGAAGGCACCTATGGTGTGGTAGAGATAAAGTGCCCCTACTCTGTGAAAGGCAGTGAAGCAACACTGTAACCACCAAAAACTTTTGTCTTACATTTATTGATGATACACCGCAGCTCAAGAGAGATGATGAATATTTTTATCAAGTTTTAGGACAGATGGCTGTCACAGAATGCCAATGGGTGGACTTTGTAGTTTTTTCGGAAAAGTGGATAGCTGTGGAGCGCATTTATTTTGATCAACAGAAGTGGGACAATGTTAAGGCACAGTTGGATAGTTTCTTTTTTACTACAGCTCTGCCTTACTTTGCTGCTCGCAACACTGCTGTGGTGTTATAATTGTGACAATATATGTTTTGTTATGAGGTTGCATTGATATGTGGATTGAACATTTGTTTTTTTTTCATTGTAGTGATCTACTTTGCAGCTAGTGATATTTTGTATCTATGGATTTTTTGTGCTATAGACATTGCCTTTCTTTGTATTATTGTCCATTGCTTATTGTTTGTATTATCACTCATTGCATATTTTATTTTCAATCATTTATTCCAGCTGAGCTCGAGCTACGACGAAGAACAAGCTGTACGGCTGATGATAAATGCAGATGAGGAATTTGTAGTGTCGCTCTCTAGTGTCTCTGTGTTTTTTTTTTTTCAATGAATCGCCAACACGCCCAAGCTTCCACGCTATGACGAATTTGTACAAGTGATGTGTACAAATGAAAAAGAGTCATTCAAGGGTCGCGTTCACACATTGTATATTTTATTTATTTTTTATCGTGACTTCATCTGGTTGCAGGAATGAGGGAAGTTTCTTCTGTGTCATCTCGCTCCGTGGTTTGAGCCAATGAATAAAGGTCATCCTCCAAGTTATTCATCCATTAGCTCTGTTGGAGGTGCCAGCTGTTGCCTGCTTGGTGGTGAAGGTTTGCTCAAAGGGCTTTGAAAGTTTGTGAGAATAGCAGCCACAGTCCGGATCTGATTGATTATGGGAGCAAGTGTGAGTGGGATCGGACGATCAAATATATGGAATGATTTGATTCTCCTTTCTACATGGATCCTCAATGAAGCTATCTCCTTAGTTTCCATGACTTGTTGTTCAGAGAGGGAATGCCTGTGCAGAAATGGTGGAATGTTCAGCTTGACATTTTTGCTTGCCAAAAGGTCCTCAATCAAGAACCCCTTGTCTGCCATAACGGAATCATTTCTATCAAACTTGAGGTCTAGAAATCCACTTTTCAGTACGGCCTCCCTGTCCGAGATAGAACCTCTGTAGAGCTCTGACACAAAGGTAAGTAAGCCATTAGGTGAAACACCAATGAGGCCTTTAAAGGTATTTGAAGACTTGTAAGCAGAGTCGGAGTTCGATTGGAGAGACAGTGAGGAGGGCACCTCACACTTTATCTCTGTTGCATCCAAAATAACCCTTGTTGTTGAATACGCACTGAATGCTGCAGGCAACGTTGCGTCTATTACAGCTCTTGATGCCCACAGTGGTAATTTGCAGAGTCTTATGTACATGAAGCTAATCCATGACACACATATGCGTGACACTGTTGATTGAGTGATGCCAAATCTGTGTACCAGGTCATTGCTCGAAGAGGCCAAGACGAAGCCTCACAAGTACGAGGAACAGCTCATTCTACACTGTCAGCTTCCGCCGTCGGCCTCCGCTAGCTTTGATGCCAGCATTCCTGCTCCTTCCTGACTCTGGACTCGCGAGGGGCGAGGACGAGGCGAGGAGGTCGCGCGCGGCTGGCAGAGTACAAAGAGTGGCGGTGCTTTAAATTATCAAGGCGGTACTTTAAATTATCAAGGATTGTCGGCCTGGGATGCAGACGACAAAGCTGGCTTCGTCTGCAACGCGAACAAACGGTGTTAATGTTATTGCAAGAGACGCATGCTCCAACGCAATGCAGCTTGTGCATGGTGTGTCCCACGTGAACTATGAAGCCATTTCATATTGTTACGGAAGGATAGGAGGCAAGAGAAGAAGAAGAAGATCGAGAAACACTGGCTGCTGCGTGTTGTTGCTGGTCAGCCATCTTGACCACGCTAACCCTACTTGTGTATATATTGTAAATACATCCAGTCTTACTCCCAACATCCCCGTAACATATTGGTGAGAGGTGCGGGGTACCAAGGCTGGAAACGGAGCTCCGCAGTGGACATCGCATCACCGTCCCCACCATGACAACGTCGTTGCCGCCTCAAATGTCACCGTCGCCAGCTACGTCGTCGTCCCCATCGGTTGTTGTACAAGCCAAGGATCCCGGAACTTTCTGTGGGACCAATGGCGCCGACGTTGAAGAGTGACTGGCCATGTACGAACGCGTGAGTGGAGTCAGCAGATGGGACCCTACGCTTATGCTAGCTAACGTGTTGTTGTACCTAAGAGGCACGGCAAAGGTGTGGTACGAAAACCATGAAGAGGAGCTGACCAGCTGGCACCAAGGCAAAGAGAAGCTAAAAGAGTTGTTTGGCCAACCAGCCGGCCGTAAGATTGCCGCAAAGCAGGAACTCGCCTCCCGTGCCCAATCCCCCACAGAGTCCTATGTTTCGTATAACCAGGACGTGTTGGCGCTTTGTCGTAAAGCCGATCGCGACATGACTGAAGCTGAGAAGGTCGGGCACGTGCTGAAGGGAATCGCTGACGACGCCTTTAATCATGTGCAAAGGCTGTTCTTCAGTTGATGCTATCCTAAAAGAGTGCCGACAATTCGAGCAGGCCAAAAGCCGCCGCGTCCTGCAACCATTCGCCAGACTTCCAAATACTGCCGCAACGTCGACGTGTGAAGATCAGCCCACACAGCAGCATGCGTCGCCATCAGAGGACGTGGTGCGAATCGTCCGACGTGAACTGGAAGCGATGGGGCCCGCAGCTTTGTGTTCGCGTCGCCCTGACGCTACCCCTCTTTCAGTTCCCCTCGTTCAAGCCATCTTTCGCCAGGAACTTGAAAGCATTGGTTTACGTTCTGTCTGTGCTGTCGCCAACCCCAGAGCCAACGACCCTGTCTGTTTGACCCACCGCGACGCTTCTCTCCGCGTTATCGCAACCCGACTGAGTGGAGAACTGCGGACGACCAGCCGATATGTTTCACCTGTCGCCGTATTGGTCATGTCGCCCGATACTGTCGCAACTCGTGGCCCTCAGCACCTCGCACGCCCACCAACCTGAACTGTTTTGAATGAAATTCCCGCCGTGTTTCGCCCCCCGCCGAGTCTAACAGTGCCGACAACTCTGCCAGGAACACGTGGTACGGTTGCTCACCATCGCCTCGCGGACACCAGTCTCGTTCACCACAAACACGTCTTCCATCTTCCCGTTCGCCGCAGCCACGTCGCCTTTCATCCCCTGTGGCTTTCGACCGCGTTCCTTCGGAAAACTAAGAACTGCAGCCCTCGGAGGTGGTGCTGCATTGACAACTACTGCAGCAAATCCTCTGTCTGTGGCCACAAAGCGAAGTCTAATTGACGTCAAAGTAGACGGCGTACCTGTCCAAGCACTCGTCGACACTGGAGCCCACATATCTGTGATGAGTGCTAGCCTACGTAGACGTTTAAAGAAGGTCCTCACCCCAGCAGCTGCACAAGTGCTTCGTGTGGCCGACGGTGGCGTGCTGGTTGTTCTCGGAATGTATACTGCACGTTTAAGTATAGCCGGCCGCCCTACTTCTGTTCTCTTAGCTGTGATCGACAACTGCCCTCACGACGTTATCCTTGGGTTGGACTTCTTATACAACCATTATGCTCTCATCGACTGCGCAACCGGCGTCCTTCAGTTGGAACTGCCTCAACTCGCCGATGCTCCTAGCACCGCGCCGCCACCACGCCTGTGCTCGCTTCAAGATGTGCGTCTGTCACCCGAGGCAGTCACTTACGTCGCTTTGACCGCACAGCCACAGGTTCCTGACGGTGAATATGTGCTTCGCCCCATCGTCGACGTGCTTTTGAACCGAAACGTTGCTGTTCCGCATACGCTGATCACGGTTACTAATAATGACGTCGTTCTCCCGCTTCTGAACTTCAGCCTGTGCCCTCAAGTGCTTCCGGCCGGCATGTTCTTGGCCAGCGTTTCTAGCACGTCCGAATTTGACATTGAGAGTATGGATGCCGAGAGTGGATTATTAGCACCAATTGCAGCTCACAGATCTGGTTCTTTAATGGATGACTTCGCCAAAATGATTGCACCTGACCTCACCTCTGCTTAGGCCAAGGACCTCCGTCTCCTGCTCGAATCGTACGGCGACATCTTTGATTTCCGTGACCGCCCTTTCGGCCAAACATCTGTTGTTCACCACCGTATCAACACTGGAGACATGAATCCTATTCGTCGGCGACCCTATCATGTATCACATGCTGAACGTAGAGTAATCCAATCAGAAGTGGCCAAAATGCTCCAAAAAGGGGTCATCGAACCATCAGCCAGTCCTTGGGCTTCGCCAGTCGTCCTTGTGAAGAAAAAGCACGGTACCTGGCGTTTTTGCGTCGACTATCGCCATCTAAACAAGATCACGCGCAAGGACGTCTACCCATTACCACGTATCGATGACGCCTTGGACTGCTTGCACGGAGCTACATACTTCTCGTCCATTGATCTTAGATCCGGCTACTGGCAGATTTCTGTTGATGAAATGGACCGCGAGAAGACTGCCTTCATAACAACTGATGGTTTATATCAGTTCAAAGTCATGCCCTTTGGCCTATGCAAGGCTCCTGCGACATTTGAACGAATGATGGACTCTCTTCTGCGAGGCTACAAATGGACCACCTGTCTTTGCTATCTTGACGACGTTATTGTTTTTTCTCCCACGTTCAGCAGCCACCTTACGCGACTCGCTGCAATTCTTGTGGTCTTCTGAAAAGCCGGCCTTCAGCTGAACTCCACGAAATGCCAATTCGGGCGCCGTCAGATTACCGTGTTGGGACATCTCGTTAATGCAACCGGTGTACAACCAGATCCGGATAAAGGTCGCGCCGTTCGCAGTTTTCCTGTGCCTCGTTCTGCTTCTGACGTGCGCTGCTTCGTCGGCCTGTGTTCTTACTTTCGACGTTTCGTCAAAAACTTCGCCGACGTTGCTCGCCCTTTGACAGATATTCTACAGAAGAACACGCCTTTCTCATGGGGCCCGGAGCAGGCTCACGCGTTCGCCGCTCACATCGGCTTTCTGACCACCCCTCCCATACTTGCCCACTTTGATCCATCTGCACCGACCGAAGTCCACACTGACGCCAGCGGCCACGGCATCGGTGCTGTTCTCGCCCAGCAGCAGAATGGTACCGAGTGCGTGATAGCTTACGCCAGCTGCCTGCTGTCACCTTCTGAGAAAAATTACTCCATCACCGAGCGTGAGTGCTTGGCTTTAGTGTGGGCTGTCGCCAAGTTCCGGCCATATTTGTACGGCCGTACGTTTTCGGTCATTACAGACCACCATGCCCTCTGCTGGCTGTTTTCCCTCCGGGACCCGACGGGACGGCTTGGTCGCTGGGCTTTGCGGCTCCAGGAATTTTCTTTTATTGTCATCTACAAGTCTCGACGTCTACACAAGGACGCTGACTGCCTCTCTCGTCATCCCGTGGATCCTCTTGATCCTTTTGCACATAATCCGGAGACCTGCGTGTTGGCTTTCACTGACATGTGCGACATGCGCGCTGAACAACATCGCGACGAGTCCTTGCAGGCCATCATCGCCGGAGTGCAATCTGGCAGCACCGACGGCCCGTGCCGCATGTTCGTGCTGCACGACGGCATCCTCTACCGCCGCAATATCAACCCTGAGGGCCCTGAGTTTCTCCTTGTCCTTCCTCGTCATCTACGATCCGTCTTTCTCGAACAACTTCACGATGCACCAACGGCGGGACACCTTGGAGTTTTGCGCACATACGACCGCGTACGACGCGGCCTTATGTATGTATGTATGTATGTATGTATGTATGTATGTATGTATGTATGTATGTATGTATGTATGTATGTATGTATGTATGTATGTATGTATGTATGTATGTATGTATGTATGTATGTATGTATGTATGTATGTATGTATGTATGTATGTATGTATGTATGTATGTATGTATGTATGTATGTATGTATGTATGTATGTATGTATGTATGTATGTATGTATGTATGTATGTATGTATGGTATGTATGTATGTATGTATGTATGTATGTATGTATGTATGTATGTATGTATGTATGTATGTATGTATGTATGTATGTATGTATGTATGTATGTATGTATGTATGTATGTATGTATGTATGTATGTATGTATGTTCTGGCCGGGACTCTACCGCTCTGTGCGTCGTTATGTGGCAACTTGCGAATTGTGTCAGCGCCGGGAAAAACCTCCCCTGCCACCTGTCGGCCGACTCCATCCAATTGAAGTTCCCTCTGAACCTTTATATCGCGTGGGCCTTGACCTGCTTGGCCCTTTTCCGACGACGACTAGAGGGAATAAGTGGATCGCCGTCGCTACGATTACGCGACACGCTACGCGATAACCAAGGCGTTGCCGACTAGTTGCGCAACTGACGTCACAGATTTTCTCCTCCATGACGTCATCCTCCACCACGGTGCACCTCCACAGTTACTTGCCGACCGCGGCCGCTCGTTCTTGTCTCGAGTTGTTGACGACCTCCTCCGCTCTTGTGCCACAGAGCATAAGCTGTCCACCGCCTATCACCCACAAACGAACGGTCTTACGGAACGTCTCAACCGAACACTCACAGAGATGATGTCGATGTACGTCTCCAATGATCACCGCGACTGGGACGCCACGCTGGCCTACGTCACTTTCGAGTATAACTCGTCCAGACATGACACCGCAGGATATTCACCCTTTTATCTTTTGTATGGTCGCGACCCTACATTGCCTTTTGACACCATCCTACCTTCTGTGCCACGTGTTACAACTGAGCACGCTCGTGAAGTCATCGATCGCGCTCACATGGCGCGTCAAGTCGCCCGATCTCGTCTGTTGGCCTCTCAGGATACCCAAACGGAGCGGTACGATCGGCGCCATCGCGATGTTAAGTTCGCCCCAGGTGCTTGGGTGCTCCTCTGGTCACCATGTCGTCGTGTCGTTCTCTCCCAGAAGCTTCTCTCTCGCTACACCGGGCCTTATGAAGTCCTACGTCAAGTTAACGACGTCATTACGAGATCTCGCCGTTACAGTTTGATCCGTCCTCAAGTCCGACGCCAGTTGACATCGTGCACGTTTCGCGGTTGAAGCCATACTTCTCTCGCAGTTCTTCGCCTGACATGCGCCGAGACGGCGCTTCAGCACCCGGGAGTCCTGTTACGGAAGGATAGGAGGCAAGAGAACAAGAAGAAGATCGAGAAACACTGGCTGCTGCGTGTTGTTGCTGGTCAGCCATCTTGACCACGCTAACCCTACTTGTGTATATATTGTAAATACATCCAGTCTTACTCCTAACATCCCCGTAACATGTGTTATATCACGACATCTTAGTTTCGTTCGTGAGTCCTGCAGAGTTGTAAGGTACGTTTCATGCAGTTTATAAATGGAAGTATTCGCACTCAAATATATGCAATAGGTCCAGAAGGAGCACCGATGTCGTTCACGCAAAACGCTTTAAAGCTATGTCGCACTGCTCGCCTGATGCATGATTAGGGGCCGCGACGCTGTACAATGCCCGACTACACGGTTTACGTCGTTCGCGCCTGTCTTGGCGTCACGCTTCTGCGAGGGCGTATGCGCTTGTACCACGCGTCTCTCGAGGTGATAGGGGCGGGCGCGGCGCGACTGTCTGCGCATGCCAGATATGTTTTGTTCCTGCTCGTTCTTATTTCAGATTTAGTATGCAGCAGTTCTGTGTGAAAAGGTGTAGACGACGCCTACGTGGCCTCACGATACGGTTTAAAGCAGGAGGGACATTTTTCATACAATATTATCCCGTTTAAGGGATGTACACTTCCAGCCTCGTCCACTGTCATTGGAGCCAAGTTTCACGTATTATACCTTTGTGTTGTCTAAAGCAAACACCGTTCTCGGACTACTTTTCTGGATGATGTTTTTCAATGTAACTTTCAGAATGCGTCACGGACTTGCGAATTAAGAGCACACCTGCAAGATATTCAGGCGGAGAGTAAGGCTTTTATCTAACTGTGCACTGGACCCTTAGCAGTAAGCAATGTGCGAAGCAAGTAATCCAAATTACTTGCGTGTGACGCCAGTGCATTTAATATTTGACGCAGTGTGCAGTTCGACCTTCCACACCTGTACAACGCGGCGCGGTACAAACAGTGACCGCTGAATTCTCCACCTAAGCGTCTCTTTTCCCGTCACGAATTTGTCACCATTAGTCAGTCCGACCAGTCTGTTGCAGAAATACAATGTGTTAAAGGGACTCTCGCATATTTCGAGTTTTTTTTTGTCGAAATTTACGTGTATATATGATAATTTGATGAAGAATATGTATGTCTGGGAAATATGGTATCAAAGTGCTGAAATAAAACATTAAAATAATCTTCCTTCCCTAGATAATCAAGGACAGCATCGCATATGTTTCCATATGACTGTAGCCGCGGCCACCTACGCTCCGATTGAGGGTACAGAAGAAGTACTGCATAAATTCAGCCCAAAATGATGATGTAAGCGAATTCACCAAAATTGTTCCTGTGCGGCAGAAACTCGCCGGCAGGATGGAATATAGCTTATCAATCTTTACAGCTTGCTTCCCTCGCCTGTCATCGTAAATATACTTATCTCTGCGCGTTTCGCAACAACAACAAAAAAGAAAAGAAGACCTACAATCCCATTCTACAAAGCGACCTTATTTTTCCACCAATGTGTATTTCACCTCGTTTGGATCGTGCAGAAAAGATTGAAATCGTATCATGCCTAAAATGCGAACCGTCTCCCAATTATTCATAACCCGGTCCTCCCCGAAGTGGTACCACCTTTCAGAAGAATTGTCGTCAACTTCGGGTCCATTCCTGTTTCGCATTGCTTCAAACACTGCATTTCCGGTAACTTAAAGAGGAGTCCGTATTCACACTTGCGTTAATTTGTTAAACATTTTGTTCCTCGTTAGTCGCTCTCTGCGTTTCTATTACTCTACTAATATTGTATTAACAGGAACCTATCAAAGCCTACATGAAATCATGGGTTTCTACATCAGTACCACTTCCCCTATAATGTATCTAGCCCGGTGGGTGAAATAAATAAATAGAAAGAGCGCAGTTTCGTCGAAAGGCGAAGCATCGATTGCGAGAACAAATTAGTAGACAACTTTACGAACTAAGGATAGTAGTTTTATCGGCTGTATAAACTTGTACACATTTGCTTACTAAATTGTGAAACCCGGTTTCATGCGTCCACAGGTAAACATGTACGCATCTCGCTCGATGACTGCGAAAACTCGCTGTCAAAAGCTGTAATCTTCTGAGAAGGCGCGGCAGCAACAGTGAGCGAATTGACCTTCGTGCCGTTGCTCGCTTCAACGCGAACTAAATCTCGAAAGAAATTTAGTTCGCGTTGAAGCGAGCAACGGCACGAAGGTCAATTCGCTTACTATTGCTGCCGCGCCTCCTCAGAAGATTACAGCTTTTGACAGCGACGCATAGCGCATCCGAATATACCTCCACTAGTTGCACTTTGTCCACATCGCAGATCGCTGTGGAGGTAAGGCCCGCGCGGGCGCGCATTTTTTCCACTTCCCAGATCGCTCGCAAGAGGGAGTAGAACAACACACGTTGCTTGAAGCCGACAACACGCCATCGTAGCCACGCCAATCTGACCAATGTGGACACATTTGACGCTGACTACGCTAAAATGACGTCAGACGACCGCCAAACGGACGGATGGAAATACGGGCGAGGATTTTCAATCCGGACCGCGAGCTAAGGAAGCCGGACTAGGCGAGAGCAGCGCGTTTTGATGACGCGCACGTCACGTGATACGCCATCCGCTGCGAAAATTTCTCGTCCGTCCGGTCGTGTGAATGCACCTTTACGGGAAGGACGGACGCACGGAGTTTTCTCCTTGGGTAAGTATTTAAAAACGAGGGTTCCGTATAGATTTACAACGCTTCTAAACATGGCACGAAAGTGAAAATTCTGTCACTGATTGCGCATACGTTCTATTTTGGTGCTACCAGATGATTTAGGTACGATTTTTAAGATTTTAAAACATGGAGGGACGTTAAAATGTGACTGCATCCAAATTTGCCATGTAAAAAACTGCCCGTAGGGTTCCAATAAACACGTTAATTGATATTTTGTTGATGAACTTTCTGCTACTCACGTTATGCTGCAAAATATATCCGTCCTGCCGAAGAACGAATCTGCAGGACGACACGCTCAAAGCCGCTTTATAAAAAAATCTGTATGGATTAAAAAACACAGTCTTCTATCAGGCGAGTTCGATTCCGGCCAGCACAAGATATATTTGCAAAAATACATTTTTTGTGGTTGGAAAGCGCCACATACCTGCAGGCTGCAGAGACCCGAGCTGCCGTCAAAACTATTCATTGAAGAGCAGCACATTTTATTTTAATTAGTTGTTCAGTACTGTGCACCACAATGGGCCAAAGCAGGAGAGGGCAAATACCGATATGTACAACCGCTGCTATGAAATGGTAATGAAGTTCTAAAATAGAAGAACATTTGAAATGTTTTATCCGGATCACAAAAAAACAATAGGCGAACACATTAACTATTCCACTAAATCTAGAAACTTAGAATTATGAGGCAGGGAATTCCAGTCATCTATTGTTCTTGGGAAGGAGTATCTGAAGCTGTTTGTGCGCGCAAAGGCAGGTTTCACTTTCTAGTTGTGCTTGTGACAAGATGCTCTAGCGTATGCTTCATCAAATGGGCTTCTGGTTTTCTAGCCAACATTGCAGAATAGAGTTGATTAAAGAACGTAGGCCTTGCTGACTTACGTTTATCCTTCAACAATCCTTCAACAAGACAAAGCGGGATGCTAGGCGTTCAATTCTTTTCCAGCTCATTTACATTGGTTGCTGTGTGGAGGTCCCAGATTATGATGGCATATTCAAGAGAGGCTCTGACTGGTGATTTATACGCCTTGAACCTTAACTCACAGGTGATCCAAGTTGGCGGCAGAGAGGTTCATGAAATGCGAAACATTCAACGTGGCCCGCACTCAGTGACCAACGCTGGCGTGAAAGACGTTTACTGAGGAGTGTCACGCACCCATTGACCCAAGTTGGTCCAACGGTTCATTTCAGACACGGCTTCCTCAACATAGCAGTCCGACGCTCTATACCCATTAGAGAATAGATTACCCAGCAACCCAAGTCGGTGGGAAAACAGTTAGAACGCCAAAAGAAAACCGGCAAGTGTACGAATCATCTCCAGAATGCCGTGACTAGAGTGTACTAGAATATGGTCGAGTGGGACGAGCGGCTGGGGCGGCGCATGCTTTGCAGTGAGGCGCCCGACGTGGAAAAATACTGTGGCGGCGCTGCGATCGAACTGGATTGGGCCGCATCAAGGTCGCGCCGTTGGAAACTGCTGGCGATACTGCTCGGCAGGGTCAATCGCACTACTTCGCGCGCTGGTATTTGCGTTCAGACCTCTCGAATGGCGTTCATAATCGAATATGACATGTATATATGTCTTATAAACAAATGCCTTTCTTTCTCTTCATTTTAATTTTTAATGCCGCTCGGTGATTGCCCGTGCATTGCGGCCGCAGTGTCGGCTTTCATTCTACTATGTTATTGTACGGTTCCCTTTGGAGAACAAATATTTTTCTCGTTCTTCAAGCAGCATGTATCTCTCGTGTGTATTGTTCCGCATATAGTTTTCCATAAGTAGGTCTTGCGGAACGCAAACGGAGAAACATATGTAACCTTCCTGCTTGCCGCTTCAAACAAGTAAAGCATATCTGCCCCATCCGGCACCTTGTACTCAGATTTCGTTCTTCTTTTGGGGTTTTTTACGTGCCAAAACCAGTTCTGATTATAAGGCACGCCGTAGTGCAGGGCTCCGGATTAATTTTGACCACCTGGGGTTCATTAACGTCCACTACAACGCAAGCACACGGGCTTCTTGCATTTCGCCTCCATCGAAATGCGGCCGCCGCGGCCGGGATTCGATTCCGCGAACTCGTCCTCAGCAGCGCAACGCCTTAGCTAACTGAGCCCCCGCGGTGGGTACTCAGATTTACGGGAAGCATCGTTATTGAAAAAAAAAAAAATAAACTGCAGCACAACATTCTATTCAAGTTTCCGCCTTACTCGCGTAACAGAATGCGGAGTAATGGGTACGGGGTCATTTATCGCGGTCGGTGTCATTCTGGTGTCATTCTGGAAATTCATTTCAAGTGGATGCGTTTTGCAACCTCACCGGCTACAATTCGTAAATTGCAATATGTGTCGTAAAGTAATTAACTAAGAAGTTCATTAATCAATTTTGTTAATAAGTTGAATAGGTGTTTCGATTCTCGTGCTACTAATGTCCGCCTCTTCGAATAACCCAGCTCATCAATGGGAATTGTGCTAACTGCCACAGGAGATTTTTAAAAATCCCCTAAACCTTAATTTCGAACACCCGGTATAGTGGATCGATACGGCCTTGCGCTGCTAAACTGGAGCTCGCGGGTTCAATCCGTCGCGGAATTCGATGGGAACAAATGGAAAACACTCGTGTACTTCTATTTAGGTGCACGTTGAAAAGCCCCAGGTGGGGAAATCTAAACAGGGTGCCTCATACTCATATCGTGGTTTTGCCACGTAAAACCCACAAATTTGTTTGAACTAAAAAAAAAAAGACAGGTGGTTGCGTTCTTCGTCTTTTTGCTAGGAGTGTAAACAAAATAAATTATTCTCGAGTCTGATTTTCGAGAAAAAACATGTTACGCTTATCCTATATTTCATACATAAATGTAATGCCATTCCCAAATGTCTGTCCGCTCAACTAAGCAGCTTGTATATTATAAACGGCTGCTTTCAGTTGTTCGACGCACTATCATAACGACAATAATGAAGCAATTAGAGAAACGGCATACCTCACATACACGTACAGATATGTGTAGATCTGCTGCGTTCGTTCAAGAAGATTCAAGAAGAAGAAGTGTGGTACCACATGGGGCACCCAAATGGGTTGCAAAGATGGTGAGACTGTCAAAAAAAAAAGTTTTCCTTGCCTGAATCAAGTTAGCAGATTTACAGGCTGCCCCAAAACGGGGCATTTATATTGAATGACAGCTTATTACACTTATTATCAGGGCTTATTAGCAGCTTATTAGCCGGACTTATTAACACCCCTGCGTTAATTTTCTCAGGAACTGCGCCTCTGCGCAACAGCCACAACTCTCCGGCAGCACAATCATTCGGAATAACAGTCCGCACTTGCATCGGTCTCTCACCTTTGAGACTGCAATAGTGCGGGGAAACGACTGTTCGGCGTCGTACAGCATATCAATAACACTTACACACACACACACACACACACACACACACACACACACACACACACACACACACACACACACACACACACACACACACACACACACACACACACACACACACACACACACACACACACACACACACACACACACACACACACACACACACACACACACACACACACACACACACACACACACACACACACACACACACACACACACACACACACACCACACACACACACACACACACACACACACACACACACACACACACACACACACACACACACACACACACACACACACACACCACACACACACACACACACACACACACACACACACACACACACACACCACACACACACACACACACACACACACACACACACACACACACACACACACACACACACACACACCACACACACACACACACACACACACACACACACACACACACACACACACACACACACACACACACACACCACACACACACACACACACACACACACACACACACACACACACACACACACACACACACACACACACACACACACACACACACCACACACACACACACACACACACACACACACACACACACACACACACACACACACACACACACACCACACACACACCACACACACACACACACACACACACACACACACACACACACACACACACACACACACACACACACACACACACACACACACACACACACACACACACACACACACACACACACACACACACACACACACACACACACACACACACACACACACACACACACACACACACACACACACACACACACACACACACACACACACACACACACACACACACACACACACACACACACACATATAGTTTTACTTGCCTTCTATGAATATTATTTCTGCGAATGAGAGTTTTATGTGCAGTATTCACTAATACGTGTGTTTCGTATGCAAACGTGCACGGTCGGGAGTTCTCACTGTACCATTTGTACCATTCTCAATGTACCCTTTGATTTAATTACGTAGAAATATATCGGTCATTCTTCGCGCCACGCAGCTAATAAACCTGGTTTATTTCACTTTAATATTGTTTTCTTCGATCATTGTTCCTGATCAATATCCACCGACAAGAAGCGCGCGTAAAATGACACGCTATCAATAATAAAATTTTTGTACGTAGCTTCATGTTGCAGAGATGCCAGTTGCTTTTAGAAGACAGTGTTAAACACAATGGTTCACTTGACTGAAACTACCTTTGGTACCCGCCGTCAAGAGTCATGAGCGCACCAAAGCAACTAAAACATAAAAACAAATGTACTACACACAGACGTTCTGCGAGAAAAACTGGGCGCCGCCAGCGTCCGCGTAGCGAACGCGCGCTCGCTAGCAGACGACGCGCTTGACAACGACAACAAAACTGAAGACGACGCGTTGTATAATCCATGCCTCAAATATATATGTTTGGCAAGATGGTGTAAACATAAATTTGCAGTTGAAATAACGCACTATTTTAAGAGCGTACTATGCGCAATCGGCCTCGGCGCCCGCAGCGAAAGTGCGTTGAATATGCCGCGGAGCGCGTCTCCGCCCCAATCCAGTTCGCTCGCAGCGCCCTCGCAAAATTTTTCCACACGCGGCGCCTCAGCGGGAATCTAGTACACTCTAGTTGCAAGCAATCATGACAGCAGCGGCGGCGCTGCAGTCGACAGCAAGATCGCTCCCCGGGCGCGGAGGCACGGCGGTTGGTGCCGCGGGTTTCGAAGCGGGCGTTTTTGTTCGCAATTAGCGGTCGCATATTTGACATAACTAGCGTTAAGCTAATGCATATCGTGCCTTGTTAGTAGAGGAGACAATAAATGAATACAACTATCCTCTGATGAGCGGTGAAGTGTTAAAATGGATTAGATTCGGGCACGTCACGGCCGGCACAAATATTTTTCGCTCGTCTCGGTCGCACGCGTTCCACGTGCGTTCCCGAATCGTCGGGAGGGAAAAAAAGAATGATTTCAGCTAATGCGACCAACATTATGCTAGTGGTGTTGGTAAAAAAAGCTGCACCGATTTCTAGGCTCGCAGTGAAGAGCTCCTTAGGACATATTACTGCGACGCACTGCATCCTGCTCGTCATATTGGTTAATTACAATATATGATGCTTTAGAAATCATTCCACATAGGAGTTAAGTAAACAAACTTATTTTAGTCACTGATGAACTATAACGGCGGGGACATGAAGAATACTCAAAAGGACGACATACAGCACTTGATTATATGATCCATTATACAGGTTGTCCCAACTATGATGCAACAAGATTTAAAAATATGCAAATGCCCCGTAGCTGTACAGAACCAATACAATGTTGTTGGCCGTCGCTTGTAGATACTCAGATTATTTTTGCATTCCGCCTAATTACATAATTAGTCTTCATTAATTAATCAACTTCTCAAATGTTATAATTAGATGAAAAGTGTCAATGTGAAAATTGTAGAGCAACTTGAAAAACTATCGATACAGCTTTCTGTAGCTCAATACGTGCTACATAAAAGTGTTTTTCCAAGCGTGAAAGAAGCCCGCGAATACACGCAAAATTGCCGTGCGACTGGCCGCTCGAGGCGCGTTGCGTGTATTCGCTGGCTTCTTTCATGCCCAGAAAAACACTTTTATGTAGCCCGTATTGAGCAAAAGAAAGTTGTATCGGTAGTTTATTAAGTTCTACAATTTTCACATTGACACCTTTAATCAAATTGTAATATTCGAGAAGTTGATTACTTAAGACTAATTATGTAATTAAGCGGAATGCAAAAAATAATCGGAGTATCTACAAGCGACGGCAAACAACATAGCCTTGGTTCTGTCCACCTACGGGGCATTAGGATATTTTAAAATGTTGTTACATGATAGTTGGGACACCCTGTAGATGATTGTAGATGAAGTGCAGCTCGCAGATCTTCCAAGTCCTGTTTAAGGCCTTATATGCACGGGGCCCGGGCCGCCGCCACGCTTTAAGTGCCTCATCGTCATCAGGCACCGAGAAAAGGGATGTTTTTTTTTCTGCTTTTTTAGCAGAAACATAGCCTGTTGTGCACCCGGCGCAAAACAGTGCGTCTGTCTCTTCATGCGACTTGCCATGGCTTCTTACAGCATGGTAACGTGTAAAACTATTGTCACCACAAGGCGGCACAACTGCACAGCGTGAATGCAAACAGAAATGAACCGTGGAGCTAAAAGAACCGAACAGAACCGTGCAAACCGAGCGCACTCGCTAGCTCCGGCAGCAGCCAAACTACAGCGGAGGCATCTTAGTGTCGACGCGCGCGCCACCACTCGGCATCATGAATCACTGCAACATGCGCCGCGCTCTCCGACGGCTGCGTTGCTCCCACCTCCCCCTTCTAGCCACCGTATCCGAGGCCTAGCAAATACTCATATAAGCTCGTCACTTCAGTGAATAATTTTTCGAGGTCACTCGAAGTTTCCAGTGTAACCGTTAATTAACGTGTAATATGTTAATTAACGTTTAATTAACGTGTAATATATATATATATAGATATATATATATATAGATATGCGTCGCGTTCGGAAAGCTAGTCAGGCGCCGGCCTCCCCCCCCCCCCCCCCCCCCCGGAAAAATGAAAACTTTCCGCCTATGCTTGGAGCGAAGGTACGATCAATTTCATCCCCGCGGACCTAGTCAACATAACACATGAGAAGTTATGTAGAGTCTACATTGCTCAGAGAGCCGGACTTTACCGGCTAAACCGCAATCATTCGCACTCTCCGAACACTCCTGGGTATACGAATGAGCAGCATATTTGTTCCTACAGCTACATTTGTTATATAACGTGATCAAGCTTCTCAGCGCGGAATCAATAGACGTGACGGAGGGCAAATGACATACATAAGAACGCGCAATGTAATAACAGAAGTTAGCTAGCGTTATTATTACCAGGATGTGAACATTCGTTTGTATTATGATAAGGATGAAAACGTGTTCATTATTTGAAAAGTATTCGATTCGATTCGCTTCTGGCACGATTTGATGCGTATTCGATTTGGTCTCAAAATTTACTTTTCGCGCAGCTCTAAGAAAAAGAAAATCAACATATGGTGATACCTTAAAAAATGTCGCAGTTTCACCCGAAAGGCGAAGCATAAATTGCGATAGCAACTTAGTAGAGAATACGGAGTAAGGATAGTAGTTTATCAGCTGTATAAACTTGGACATGCAGCACAAGCAACGCGCAGAACTGGTGTCGACACCGTCGCCGTTTTGCCCGCGTTCGCACCGAACGCGCGCGGCGTTGGTGACTGTTGCCAGGGCCTCTGGGGGCAGCTCGGAGGTTTTCGACGAGATCAGAAAGGGAAACTACTCGAGCAGCGTCGCAAGTCTTTACCATCTTCTCGCCTCGCAATGTTTTTATGTAAATACGCATTTGGTGCCGCAGCTAAACGTCGCATCACCTCCCTCCCGTCCCCCCACGGCCTTTCGCGTGACGGAAGTGGTCGCGTTTACTCTATATATATGGTGATTGTAAAGGAGGAAAGACGCTTAATTTTGCAGCCCTACAGGGAGCACGGCGCACACAGAACGCGCGTCTGTTCTCCGCCGTACGTTCGCTCCCCGTGAAAGCGCGCGTCCCTCGCGCCCTTTCACTCGCACATACAGCGTGCCGCGAAGATTTCATCACCGTTGACGTCATACGGAAGCTCACGCCGACGTCGACGACGACGTGGACGGCAGAAATCTTCTTTGAGTGTCCATAGAATTGCTATCGCAATAAAACCCGACACCCGATTTCTTAGCGTAGCATTTTTTCATCTCATTCGGAAGGCCAGCCCGTGCCGGAGCGTGCCAGCAGCTGGTGCCTCGTGTAGACGCGAGCGTCTACGTAATTTTCATGCGACGCCTATGCTGCTGCCGCTTCCCCCCCCCCCCCCCCCCCCCCCCCCCTAGAGAGTAGGAAACTTCGACGAACGATGGAAAGTCCACGTGAGGCGGCGTGTCTTGGCGTTTGTCTTGGGTGTCACGTACGGAGGCGGCGTCGATGGATGCAGCAGGGTTGCATCGCACATTGGTGGGGCCGATGGTACAGTGCCTAGAATATACTTACGTATATTCTAGGCACTGTACCGATGACGTGGGTGCTTCAATGTAGGCGCGTTTGAGACGTTCCATTGCAATTGTGTCTCATCGGCCGTTGACACTCACAACAAAAGTTGTCGGACGACGCTCGAGAACACAATATGGCCCGGAGCAGCGTCACCGCATAACACAGTTACGCACGAAAACGTGGGTAGCAGAGGTGAGTGCTGGAGAAACGTACGGAGCCTTTGCTTCTTGCGAACGTGAAGGCACGGGGCGCATCTGGCTGAAGAACGCTTGCAGTTCGGCAACATAGTCGGCAGGTGATGGCGTAGGTGTTTTGCTGGTGGCGACAAAGAAATCGCATGGAAGGCGTAGGTGAGTGCCGTAGAATAGCTGAGCACACGAGCAACCCAGGTTGCTCTTGAGTGTGGCTCTGATGCTAAGCAAAACGAGAGGCAAATGTAGAACCCACTTCACCTGTGATTCATGCGCCATAAGGGAGGCCTTGAGATGCCGATGAAGACGTTCAACAAGTCCATTGGACTGCGGGTGGTAAGCAGTCGTGCGAAAACGTGTCGTTCCGAGCAGTTTGAGTAACTCGTTGAAGAGTGCTGAGTCAAACTGCCTCCGCGATCGGTGACTATTGCGGATGGGCAGCCGAGCCTTGCAATCCATGTAGACACGAAAGCTGCTGCAACAGTGGGCGCTGAGATTTCCGATATTGGTGTCGATTCTGGCCACCGTGTATAGCGGTCAATGCATGTCGGCCGGTAGCAGTAACTTTTCGAAGGTGCGAGACGGCCGACGAGGTCCAGGTGTACGGTGTCAAAATGAGCGTCCGCTGGAAGAAAAGACTTGGCAGGCGGAATGGGGTGACGCTGGATCTCGGAGCGTTCACACGACAAACAGCAGCGAACCCAATCGCGAACTTGCGCGTTTTGCCGAGGCCAAACAAAACGACTGGTAAGGAGTTCCTGTGTCGCGCGTACGCCAGGATGCGACAGGTTGTGCACGGTATCGAATAGACGTCTGCGAAGGGATGCCGGAATGTATGGTCTATATATGTGTCCGTAGAAGTGTCGCAGACAACGGATGTACCATCTGGAGTCACAACGACGTCCCCCAATTTCAGGTGACGTTGACGAATTCCGGAGTGTGCGAAGTTCGGCGTCGTCACGCTGTTGGCTGGCGAGTAAGTCGACATCGATGATGAAAGGCTGCGACGTCAACGTGGAAACGGCATTGACACGACTGAGAACGTCGGCTGTAACGTTGTCGGTGCCCTTGATGTGGCGGAACGTTGTTGTAAACTCGGAGATGTAGGAAAGGTGTCGACTCTCGCGGGACGAGTAACAGGACGTCGAACGGTTCATTGCGTGCACAAGGGGCTTGTGGTCTGTCAACACAGTAAATGCACGGCCTTCTAGGAAATGTCGAAAATGTCTGATAGCCAGGTAAACGGCGAGTAATTCACTGCCGAACACGCTGTAGCGGGACTGCGCAGGCTTCAATTTCTTGGAGAAAGAATGTCGCAGTTTCACCCGAAAGGCGAAGCATCAATTGCGATAGCAACTTAGCAGAGAGGTATACGGAGTAAGGATAACTAATTTTATCAGCTGTATAAACTTGGACAGGCAGCAGCACCAGCAACACGCAGAACTGTTGTCGACGCCGTCGCCGTTTTGCCCGCGTTCGCAGCGAACGCGCGCGGCGTTGGTGATTGTTGCTAGGGCCTCTGGGGGCGGCTCGGAGGCTTTCGACGAGCTCAGAACGGGAAACTCGTCGAGCAGCGTCGGAAGTCTCTACCACCTTCTCGCCTCGGAACGTATGCGTATATGTATGCGTATATGCGTATATAAATGCGAGAATGCGTATATAAATACGCATTTGGTGTCCCAGCTAAACGTCGCCTCCCCTTCGTTCCTCACACCCTCCCCCCCCCCAGCCTCTCGCGCGACGGAAGCAGTCGCGTTTGCTCTCTCTCTCTCTCTCTCTCTCTCTCTCTCTCTATATATATATATATATATATATATATATATATATATATATATATATATATATATATATATGGTGGTTATGAAGGAGGAAAGTGGCGCTTAATTCTGCAGCCCTTCAGGGAGCACTGCGTAGAACTATAGTGCCTGGAATATACTTACGTATATACCAGGCACTATAGTAGAACGCGCGTTTTTTTCTCCGCCATGGATCCCCTCCCCGTGAAAGCGCGCGTCAGTCGCGCCCATTAACATTATCAAAAACAGTAACGTTAGTAACCCAGTAACATTGTCAAAAAATGGCTCTGCAAATGTGGGCATGCACGTGACCTTGTGTTGTTGGGTATTCATTTGTAGAAGGAAGTACATTTGTCTGATGGATCATGTAGTCGTGCATCTTTCAGTTTTCTAAATGATCTTATTTGTTCTTAAAATAATTTTGCACTGTCATGATGACAACGAGTTCCTTAGCTTACGCCCTTATTGGGATTTTAGCTGAAGGGTGCTAACTGAATATTTCCTCTCGTGTGATTTTAGGCAGTTAGTTTCATCCTGAGCAGATTGTTCGCAAATAAAGATGTGCTACAAGGCTATTTGAGTGTTTTCCCATTTCTTCAGGCTACACTTGGGATACTGAACAACTTGTGGACTGGTACATTGCTCTGTCTATGTTGGTATATACACTGCATGTTTAATAAGGGTTTTACATGGTGCATTTTCGAAAAATTTGGTGCCGAATTTTTTATTCTCCACCGGCTTCATAGCAAGAAATTTCTGTTGAGAAATTCGGTCCCAATTGGGCTTGATCATGATCAAGAACACACCGTGTGACACCCATATGTATAAAATAAAGTTGACTTTCTATTCTTCAATAAAATTAATTAGCAGTTTCCCTTACGTTCATTGAGTGAGTGTTGCTTGTGTGCGACATTCTTTGTAGCCTGCAGTTTTGTTTTGTTGCTAACTACCACTATAATCGTTGACAGACTAAGAACTTAACACGAGCACCCCCAACAAAGTTACACCGCAACCGCCTCTGTGCCTCCAAGCTCTGAACTACAGTTCCCAAAAGGCCCCGATACTGAAAGAAATTTACCTCCGATGTGGCGTCGCTGGAATGAATCTACATAATTGGCAGGCACATCTACACAAGTTCATTTGGAGTTCGACAATTGTGTATTCGCCACTGCATTCTTAGGTTGTCACCCACTATAGTAATACTGCTAGCAGGACAGCAGTTTCTCCTGGTAAAAGTTGAGATGTCGTAACATTTTTTCTGAATTCCTTGAGACAAAATGTTACCGACATCTGCATGCATGCATGCTTGGCCATTGCTGGGAAATATTTATGCTGACTTGCAGACTGTACTCGTTATATGCAGGCAGAGCGCAGTGTCGCTGCTATCCGTGCTATTTTGTGCACCACGTTCTAAAAGATAATGACACCAGTTCATTCGCGGCTCTAAAGCCTGTGTCACGTGTTGAGATACTGCAATGAGAAATGCTCTGACGAGTGGCGACACGCCGCTTTCGCGAAATGTTTGTTGTACGTGTTCTGACTGTCACTGTCCCTCCTAGCGAATGCAGGAACCGGCTGACAAGTTGCACCCTCCTGCCGTGCTACCATTAGCCAGACACTCCTGGAACGTCCAAGTTCCTAACCATGCCCACTAGGAAATTTTTTGTACACTTGTAAGGTGCTGTCTAGTAGAGAGCGTTTTACTGCAAGAATTTCCTAAAAGGGCTTTAAAAAAATGGAATGCAAATGTTGCGAAGTTAGCTATTCTTCTTGCAGCAGATGCCCTCCCAAAGCGGCGGCCCCTCTGCTTTCTCCCATCTATCGGAACCAGGAGCACGTCACGTTTATGTCCCGAGCCCCGCCTGCATTATTCATTTTCTCTTCTTTGCTGCGACACGCATTTGCGACGACGATTTTACACTTGGGCAGTACCCCAAGTGCCCGTGTTCGCGCTGCAGCTGGCTTGCTGTGTGCTGCAATGTGTTTGACGTTGCAAGCGGTAGCTGTGACGTTGTCTCTGCTGGCGAGAAGACCGACTGGGAGAACAAAGGCACACAGGTTTTCGTTCCTATTTTCTACTGTTTTCGCGGAGTACGTAGGTTCAGCAGTTTGCAGACGATATCGTCGCCGCGTCATCTACGCAACTGGCTTGTTTGTTTGTTTGCAATGTCCAAACTTGGCACGAAGCCCTTTAGCAAAACGACGCCATGACGACACATAGCTTTCTTTTCTTTTTTGTGCAAGATGCTACAATGCTTATTATTGTCTTTGATGTAGCTATGTTTGCATTCCATTCACAGTTCTTTTACCGAGCAGCAGCGGCGTCGCTAGGATTTTGTGCCGGGGGGCGGTGGGGGAACCAGTACTTCAGGGGGCTGGCAGGAAGGTGTCGCACGACATTTATGCCAGACATACCTGGTGCACATTTTTTTCTTGGGGGGGGGGGGGGTGCGTTCTCCCAGTAATTTTGTTTGCACATTGAGCGGCCGAAGTCGTTATCGGCATAGAGCGCGAATGGACTTCGCCGTCACAGAACACGTGCTTGCTGGCAGAGTGGCGTTACAATCAATTGTATAGAAAAAAAAAATACAATAAAAAAATTGACAGCCAGACAGGTGGAAGCCAGCGAAGTTGTGACTATGGTGGGTCTGCTGTAGCGAATATTGCTATAGTAAACTTATATATTATCATAAGTGATTATATTCAGCATCTTCGGCATGTTTGTCAACGAGCAAGGACACCGGCGTTTTGTTTTCGCCCGGCGCGATGACCAAGTAGTGCGTTTGCTGCGCCATGTCCGCCCCATCGTCATGGACAAGCGCATGAGCCACAGCCTTCATAGCCGCGGCACACTGCACGGCAGGGGTTTATCAAGAATTTCAATTTTAGGGGGAGGGAGGGTGTTACCAAAACGCGGAGGTGGGGGGGGGGAGGTTCCGTCCATCGCCATGGACTAGCGCATGAGCCACAGCCTTCATAACCGCGGCACACTGCACGGCAGGGGTTTATCCAGAATTTCGATTTTAGGGGGAGGGAGGGTGTTACCAAAACGCGGATGTGGGGGGGGGGGGGAGAGGTTCAAGAGGCTCGCGCTCTTTCTACCATGTTTTATTTACTTAAGGCTGAAAGCTTTTTTTAACAAATGGTGACGGGAAAGCTGCTAATTAGAGAAGTACACTAATTATCCTTTTAAGCAAGCATATTCCACCAAATGTTACAAGGGAGTTTGTCCTTGTCGAGCTGATGATGTTACGCAAAAAAAAACGAAGGTGGATACATGCGGGCACGAACAAACGCTGTATAGAAGGCCAAAATGTTTGCCTCATTTTGTGGGATTATAAAGTCAATGCTATATTTAAACACCCACGGTATTCTGTCACTACGTTTGAAAAGAGCATAAGGGCAACCGCAACCTAGCAGGCTTGCTTCTTCTTCACTTGTGGCACTTACCCATTACGGGGATTGGCCAAGAAACCGGCGCTGAACTGTGTTCTTCAAGGCGCGTGACGGTGCTGCCGAAGAAAACGAAGTTCCCCCGTCTCGCGCGTTCCTCAGATCGAGCATCGGCGTTCGAGACTGGGCGAAGACGGCGAGGAGCCTCCGTTGCGCCCATCGGAGGTTACTCTTCGCAGCTGTATCCTCGCCGCTCTACGGCACCAAAGTGAGTCCTCCTCGCTGCACGTTCTCCTTCCTCTTCATTGTCTCGATTTTCTAGCTATACCTGAACCTCACCTGAGCGTCGCTACGGTGACCTCGCCGAAATCACCCTGGCCTCCAAGGTGTTCGGGAGGGACCGCTTAAACAACAGTTCAAGTCCAACGAAATTTCGCTTTGGCTAAATTGGTCATGCATGAGTAGTATGTGAATGCTACGGAAGCAATCTTGGCGAAACTGCGGGGGATTGTTTAATGTTCTTATAAGGGGATTTTGAGTAGCGCCTTAGCTGACGAAGCGCGCACCTGGTAGTTAAGGGATGTGACGTACAATCCCAGCACGTCGCGTCCGATATTTTTCGGCGCTTTGCTGGTTAGCCGTGGGCACCACGCCGTCTTCGAGTCTGGCGGCACGCCATAGGCCGAGGAACCGCGCAAGCCTAGAGCACGTTATAGTCTTCAACGTCACATTCGGCGAGTGGTAATATAGACGTCTTTTCTTTTCTTTCTTTTCGTTTTTTCATTATTTTTCAGTTGCGCTATTGAGGGCTTTTACTTTCTCTCTTTTTTACGCGCTTTTCGTGACGCATCCACACGTATTTCAAATGTAAAAGTTTGCACGTCGGCTGCTCTATATACATATATCTAAACTATCTAAAACTAAGCCCTTTATGCGGTCCTAAATTTCATTGCACTTGACCTTCAAAATCGTTTGCAGACCACGTTCAACTGGCTTTTTTAGGCATTGCGTGACGGCGTCTGTCTAAAAACTTTGCGATATTGAAATTACTGTTATATATATCTTATGCTGTCCTAGGTCTCTGCCATGCTCTAAACCAGTATTCTCGCAATTACGGTACCACGGGACACAGTAGAAGCATGTGAAATATCGCATCGCGGCCCCATTCTTGCCGTCGTGGTGTGACAAGATTTTGTTGTATAGTATACTAAACGCTGAAAACGTGTTATTTGACGGCGCTAACCATCTGAGGCAGCATCAAGAGCGTTGGCCAGTAATCTAACGACCAGATTACGACATCGCCAGCCAACTAGGCGAGCGCTTCGTGCACTAAATCAAATCAAATCAATTTATTCTCCAGTTTACATTCTGGACGGTCATTTCGGGCTAAAAGCTACATACGTAGCTTGACGTGACCCAAAAGACCAGGCAAGGCAATAGCACAGCAAACAGTGTGCGCACATGTACATAATTCACAAAATTCCAACTGTCGCTAGAATTCCTCTTGGACGAAAATGCATTTTAAACAACACTACAGTAGCAATACTAGCTATACAAAACAATCCAACACCAGCTATACAACATAGCATGAGACTGAATTTACAAGGTTAACATTTGCTAAAAAAAAACAAAAGAAAAACGAAACATGTTGTACATTATATACTCAGAACCATACCCACAGGCAGAATAATAATTACATCAGATACATTACAAGCGTACAAGAATCAGCGGAGTTCTTTCTTACTGAAATTATCGATATCTTTGTATTTGTTCAAAGTGAATGGCAGGTTATGTATTAACGACTGATGCTTATAGAGTGTTCTGAAGTATGAAATGGACCATATCTCAGGATTTCTTGTGCTCGCATTAAAGGCCAAACCCCATATGCGCGAAAATGCACGCGACAGCGACGAGCGACGCGACGTAGATCGCCTTCGCGCAAGCTGTCGCTTGCACGGGCAAACCCCATTCACGCGACTGCTTCAGCGAGCGATCTCCATTGTTGCTAGCATGAGGGCGTCTACTCGTACCAAATGTGGCGCGTTGTCAGCGGTATGCAGTGTAAAATAAGATGTTTTGTTGCACAATAATACATAAAATTTTAGATCGTTGTCCTGCAGTATTTTTTTTATATGCAATTACATAAACATTACTGTATTTGCTCGCTGTGTGCACGTTGCTGCGAGTCGAAAAGCACGTGGAGACAACCGGCAGTACGTCACTGATGTACATCCCGTTCCGGTGTTTTACTATTGGTTGCTTGAGCACAGCACTTCCGGGCGACGGGCGACAGATTTCAAATGTGAAAAACCGAGCGATCGCGCGATTTCGACCACGCGACACGTCGCGCGAACGGCCCGTTTCGTCGCTCATACCGTCGCTCGTCGCTGTCGCGTGCATTTTCGCGCATATGAGGTTTGGCCTTAATGGGCATCGCTCTAAAGAGGCTAATTGTTTTATGTAGCTCCAAGCTAATTCTGACGAATATCGTGCGCTATGTAATAAACGATAAGTGTATAGGTTATCAATTCGAATAACATCGAACGCTTCTCTGGTGCTTGAATAATAATCTATATTTCCAACATAGCGAATTATCTTCTGCAACATAAGAACTTTATGTATGTTAGTTTTGGTGGTT
This sequence comes from Dermacentor silvarum, assembly GCF_013339745.2. Classification (NCBI taxonomy): domain Eukaryota; kingdom Metazoa; phylum Arthropoda; class Arachnida; order Ixodida; family Ixodidae; genus Dermacentor; species Dermacentor silvarum. The sequence continues at coordinate 156,725,179 of NC_051158.1, read as the reverse complement.
GTACACCATATTCAAGCGCAATAATATAAGTGTGAGTTAAATAATGCCTTGTAAATCTGCACTTTGGCTCTTATAGGAAGTATACTAGGGCATCGTGACACAACCCCTGTCACGGAAGAAAGCTTTTTACAGAGATAATTGACGTGCACGTCCCAAGAGAGGTGTGAAGAGACCACACGTAAGACGAACATTATGAAAATCCTTTCTTTGCAAAAGAAGGTGATTCGGCACATTGACAACATGGGTTTTCTGGACACAATGCGAATAGTTTTTCTAAAACATAATATTATTAAAGTAGAACATCTATACACTTTTTGGCTTCTAAATTCTTTTTACTTCTCAAATACTGCTTTCAAAAATTTCTTGATGTCTGCTGCATCATTGACACCTAAATTAATTTCTGCCCATACAAGAAATAGCGACACGTGGTATGTGCCCTGGTTTTAATAAATGTAGCCTACAGTCATTACAACATAATCTACCATATATTTTAAATAAATATGAAGGTACATATATTTCCTCATCCAAAGAACTTCGAATGCATTTTGTAAACATGTGATCACTGATTGTTTATCAGAGCCCATTCTGTTACCAATTTGTAACCCTTACACACATATTTTTTTTTCAGATGTATCGAATATATTTTCTCTTAGTCTCTTTTTAATTTTCGGTCTTGTTTCTATGCATTTAAGTAATTCATTTATATTTAGTGTCTAACAATCTTGCTATTTTTGATGTAACCACCATGTATGCCTTGTGAAGGACCATAGGCCTAGTCAAGCTGTTTACCAACAGCTTTTAGCCTATGATGTCCACCGGAACTATTGTATTTCTGGAAATAAATCTGTATCGTATTGTATCGCCGCTACCCTCCCCACGCGAGGGGTTGAAAAAACCGAACGAGCGTTTCCTCTTAAGACTCCAAACCAATACTATGCTATGTCCTGCAATAATGAAACATTTCGACCGTACGGTCAGAGGACGGTACCATCACTGGGAGGAGGTGGCGGACACCTACCCTATGGTGTGGGCCTCTCAATACAACAGAGCCATCACCACACACCCAAACCCTACCCGAGAGGATTGAGAGGCGGCCCTGCTCGTCAGCCCAGATCTTCAGGCCCAGCAGGCTTTGGTCCAGAGAGCCAGGGCGGCGACTTCAACCATTGAGGTCCCGGAGTAGGGACTCAACCTAGCATGTAGGGTCCTCTAGTTAGGTCCCACACCTCTCCTTTTGACAATAAATGCTTTTCACCACCACCAGCAGCAACAATGAGAAGGTTGGACAACCACTTTGTCCTTAATAGGTGCGGTCGCAGAGGTGGTGGTGCATCAATACAGGTTCTGAAGAAGCTAAGCGTAACAGTAGACCACAACTTCTCCAAATCCACTCCTAACTACGCGATTCTAACAGTTGAGGGCGGAAAGTGTTTGTTCAGTGTGGTTTATCGCCCACCTACTGGGAATTTGGATGAATTACTGCCTGATTTAGAAAGTCTGACCATGCCTCAATGAATGAAAATACTTTATCCCTTGCCGGCGATATCAATGTTGATATGATCAGTGCAAGTGCGCCAAGAGAAGAACTTTTGACATTGCTCGACAGTTACGGATTTTCCAGCCTTGTTCATGTACCAACGCGCATCACCTGCTCGACTGCAACGTCAGTTGACCTCATCATCACTAACACTGACACGCGTGGCTCAAGTGCTGGAAGAATTATGTTTGACGTAAGCGACCACCTGCCCGTGTTTGCGTTTTTTCCTGCGCATAGCTCTTATCATATTACAGAAGGGCCATTTCCATGTTATAGGCGAATCGACACCACTGCTCTTGACCATTTCTTCGCAGCGATGAGCGAAATGACGTGGGCTGATGTACTTTCCTTAAAAGATGTTAACGATGCGTATGATGCTTTAATAATTAAAATCAAGGCAATTTATGATAAGTGCTTCCTTCTAGTACATCCACGTGAACGTAGAGCTAAGAAGCCTTGGATCTCAAGGGATTACTGTACAAAATAAAGAAGCAAAAATTGTGCGGACAGTTTTTGAAATCTCGGGATCTCGCTAAACTGGAAAAGTATAAAAAATTCCGCAATCAACTGACTAAGGAACTACGTACCGCAAAGCTTGAATATTTCACTAACGTTTTTTCGAGTTTGCCGAACGACAGAGAATGCAACTCTTGGTATCAACTAAAAAAAGTTTTGAATTTCGGCACTAAGACTTGCATTGATAGTATAACAAAGGATGGAAGAGTCATTACTAATGAAGACCTTTTGAATCACTTCAACGATTTTTTTATCAACATTACAAGCGCCCTTTGCTGTACTATCACTGGTCCCATAAAATATGATTATCATACACCAAGTGTTTCAGAATCTTTGTTCTTACAACCAGTTACAGAACAGGAAATAATAACCGTTTTCACAAACCTGAAAACTAGTAAAGCAGAGGACAAAGACGGTTTTCAAATCAAACCTTTCAAGTTTGTGATTAATATACTAGCGCCAGTATTGGCAAGCATCTACAACCTAACCCTTTCTTCCGGAATTTTTCCTAAACAAATGCAAATTTCCAAGGTAGTTCCCATCCACAAGGGTGGCGCCACAACAGACTTAGCCAATTATAGACCGATTTCGGTTGTTCCTGTGCTATCCAAGGGTTTAAAGAAAGTTATATATGTTAGATTAAATAAATTCTTAGTAAAACACTCCGTGCTGTCCGACTGCCAGTATGGTTTCAGGGAAAAGAGGTCAACAGAAATTGCATTAATTAAGCAAAAAGAGCTAATAATAAATGCTTCCGAAGAAAGACAAATTGTGCTTGGAATTTATATCGGTTTCTCGAAAGCATTTGATGTAATCAATCATAGTCTGTTACTACATAAGCTAAGCCATTATGGAATTAGAGGAGTATGCCTGCCGTTAATAGAATCCTATCTGAAACACCGTATGCAAATGGTAGTTGTTAATCACAGGTCATCAAGCGTACAACGTATTTTGTCTGGCGTCCCACAGGGTAGTATTTTAGGCCCTTTATTGTTCAGTATCTATATTAATGACATATTTCTTGCACCCTTGCCTGTGACTTGAATAGCTTACGCCGATGATCTCACTACCCTACTAAAAAATCCTATTTAAATTCAAACAGGGTTATACAGGTTTAAACTGGTTTTAACAGGGACCTATTTGGCAACAAACAGGTGTAAACAGGACCCGTTTACACACAAACGGGTCTGAACGGGGTCCTGTTTGGCTTGCAAATAGGTTTAAACAGGACCACCCACACACAAATAGGTCTAAACAGGGACCCCGTTTAGCGAACAAACTGGTTCATACCGGGCACTGGCACCAAACAGGGGCCTATTTGGCCCGCAGTCAGGTTTAAACAGGAATCTCCGACACAGAAATGGGCCTAAACAGGGGACCCGTTTGGTAGTTAAACCAGTTAAACTGGCTCATACTGGTCCCACTGGCACCAAAAAGGTCTACACAGGGGCCTACTCGGCACAAAAACTGGTTAGAACGGGACCTTTGTAGCTGTCGTAGTGGATGAAGTCATACCATGTAATTTAATGCTTGAACAGATTTACGGTAAAATTTGATTTGAAATTGGTACAGACGCGCGAGCGCTCCGCAACACCCCAACGACAGCCGCTTCGCGTAGGCGCCCGGCTCCGAGGCACAACCGACGGCGCCGTCAGAGAGAAAAAAAAGAAAATAATAAAAAAAAGAAAGAAATATTCCGAAGCGGGATTCGAACCCGCGTACCCCAGATCTCAAAGCAAACGTTCTAACCACTAGGCCACACCAACGCCTCTCTTTTTTTTTTCTTTATTGTCTCATGTGCAAATTTCACTCATTTATCAACAGCCCAGTTCAACGAAGTAGCACGTGAAAATCATATGTAACATTTACCAACCAGCATTATTGCAATCACATCAAAATTCTCTTAATATTGCCAAAGGTTCTAACCTTGACAACCACTCCGGGGCGCATTCATGCGCTTTCTGCACCTCCAGAAAGGCATTTATACTCTCTCGGAAGTACATTCGCGCAGGTCGTGCGTCTGGGTCACAGTAATAGCCCGCCATTCTAACGCGCCAGATACTGTGAAGGCCAACGAGCATTACCAGATCAAAAGGAAGCTCATCGTCGTTTTCAATCGCTAGATATCTGATACCGTAGGGATCTAGAGGGAATTCTTTTTTTGACTGTCCTTTGTAAAACATCCCACATGAACACTCCCTCCCAACAATGTAGAAAAACATGGTCAATTGTCTCGGGTTGATTACAGATTAAGCAATGTGTTCCCCACGGTACAAAAAAACCATTTTCTTTCAAAACTGTCTTTACTGAAAGCGTTCCTGTATGAACCTTGAAAAAAAAAAAAAAAAGGTTTTTACCCCTGGTGGAATTTGCATACGCTTTACCCTTTTTAGTACATTTTGGCCCTGGCTACCTCTGTAAAGAGATCTATATAAAGGAACCGGAAATTCAGTGTCGCATAGATCCCTGTACAGCTTTTTTCTTTGGACAGAACTCAGGTAATCCTTTGAAAAACGTACACTTAGGAAGCGCACAGTGGAGACAACCTCCTTAAAAAAACCCTTAAGCGTTTCGGGAATACTGCTTGTGGCAACTATAAAATCTGGTAGCGCTTTGCTTATTCTCATCTGACACACAGTGCGCAAGAAAGGGTCCCTGACGTCTCGAAAAAAAATAAATCTGTTTACGAGCTGACGCAAAAAGAGGTGTCCCAGACCTACTCCCCCATCTTTGACGCGCCTGAATAGGTTCGTCCGACTACACCTCTCCCAACTCGAGGCCCACACAAACACGGCAAATATGCGGTGAAATTTCTGAATGTTTAGCCGAGAACAGTATAACACCTGCATTGTGTACCAAATCTTACTGATAAAGAACAAATTACATACGGTTGCTCTGGAGAAGATGGATAGATTAGCCACTTTCCATCTGTCCACCTTCTCACGCATCTCTTTCACTTGTTGTTGCAAATACCGATCATTATCCTTATAAAATTCAAGCGGCACACCAAGATATTTTACCGGAGTAGTTTCCCACCTAATGTTGGCAAAAGTGGCAGGGGTCGAAGGGCACTCTCCATGCCAAAACCCCAGGCACTTTCCCCAATTGACAGGACTTCCAGAGATGTCACTAAATTGTTTAACCACCCTAACTGCTTCAATAACACTTTCTTTGTTTTCACAGAAATGAGCTACGTCATCAGCATACGCCAAGAGTTTAACTTCTGATGCATGCAGGCGAAAACCTTGAATGGCATCATTCTGCAATATAGAGCGACACAGTGTTTCAATATACACACAGAAGAGAAGAGGGCTGAGAGGGCAGCCCTGGCATACATAACGTTGCACACTAATTGACTTTCCTATCGTCTTGTTCACAATTAACTGTGTGGAGCAGTTCTGGTACGCCACGGCTACACCTTGTCTGATAACAGTACCAACATTGATGTATTCCAATATAGCTCACAAAATATGGTGTGATACACAGTCGAACGCCTTTTCGAGGTCTATCATGGAGAACCGCGACACAAACCTGCATAACGTCACAACACTCCAGAACGCATCTAGCCTTATGAATGTTGTTTATAATCGAACGACCCTTTATACCAGAAGTTTGATGGTCGCCTACTATTTCGGGCATAACAGTCTGAAGCCTGGCTGCTTAGATCTTCATGAAGATCTTATAGTCGACGTTTGTCAATGAGATGGGTCTGTATGACGTGGGCAACCTTAGTTTTTCCGTTTGATCTGTTTTTGGTATGAGGACTGTATGAGATGTGCGATACGACGGCGGCAGCACATTAAGCTCATACGCCTCATTAAAGACTGCGGCAAGGACTGGGGTAATTTCCTGTTTAAAAGCTTTGTAAAAAGCTGCACTCAACCCATCTGGTCCGGGTGATTTACCGTTATTTATGTTATCTATAGCTCGATAAACCTCTTCCTTTGATATCGGCTGCTCCAATCTTTCTTTTAATTCATCGTCCAGCTGTGGCATGACACCCAAAAAAGCATTCTTAAACTTAGGCACGTCAACCTTTCGGAGCAAAAAGAGCGCTTGGTAATGCTGGAAAAACACATATGCTATGCTAAAGTTATCCATTACCAAATTACCGTTCCACTCAATCTCATGAATTTGATTTCGACTGGCGTATGTCTTTTCTAACCTTAACGCCCTTTTCGTTGGCACTTCCCCTACGGTTAGTGCTTCCGCCCTCGCCCTCACGACTGTACCACGGTATTTTTCCTCGTCTATTATTTGGAGCTTCTGTTTAATTTTTCGCACATCATCTTTAAATGCACCAGGCGTTCTGCTTTCAAGTTCAATCAATCTCTTGAGCATTGCTCTTAGTGCGCTTTCGTTCCTTCTTTCTTCGTATCTTATGCAGCTTGACCTTTCAAGAGCCTTCATTTTAATGTTCAGTTTGCACCATTCCCACTGTTCTCCCATATTGCTTGCACATGCAAAGTTTATTTCACTTATTTTATTTTTTACTGTGTCAATGAAAGTTTTGTCACTGATGAGCTTCGCATTAATTTTCCATAAATCCCAATTAAAACTGCAGCTGTGTTTCTTCGTATCTCCTAGATGGTGGCCACACAGCCCCACTTCCAGAGCACGTCACTTTCGGTGCCCTCAGGAGGCGCTGCCACTGCCCCAGGGGCATGACCGGTAAAAATACAGATTCTATTTTCCCGTGTTCTGCTGTTGCTCCCTGTTGCTGTGCGTGCGCGCTGCATTGAGGCAGGTCGATGTGGATGTTTAATCGTGTGTACGCTGTGCCGAGAGAAAATGTCGTGCCCCTTGTGTGCTTTGATGATCACTTAGCCCCTGGGACCGCGTAACTAGCGTAACGTAGCTCGCAGTATCTTTCGTGTGGTTCGCCAATGTCGATTATCGTACTTATGGCCCGCTCGCGCTTTCTTTGTTCCCGGCTCATGACAAAGCCTCTGATAATATCGCATCGGATCACAGTGCACGGAAGAATTTGTTGAGGTAATACGTGCTGTAGTTCATCCGCAATTCAACAGTGTTTACGTCGGAAGGATCGTCGTGCAGTCGACGCCGGGACCTGACATGAAGGAGCGTTTGCCGACTACGCCTAGAAAGGTAAGTCCGGCGCTTGCGCGCAGTTTTGTAGTCAGTGGTTTGTGAAGTGTGAATTGTTATACGGATCACGAGATGATTATTAAAGCGACCACAATGATAAATGTGTTTTTTCGAATGTTCGTTGTTCATGTCGCAGTGCACATTTAGCGAACAGTTTCACGAAAAATCTCCTGAAACTTATTGGACGTTGCCAGGAGCGTTATCATGTATTTGCTTTCTGCTATAACGTATGCTAGCGCCGGTGATTGTTTGACCTGAATGGTAAAGAAAGAATTCAACCAGGAAAGTTACTGCTTGTATTTCTAGAAGTACAGCCTTCCGCATTTGTAACTATATTGCGCGAGCGTCGATCATGTGTCATTTTAGCGCCTTCGACGGCGATACTTAGCGAGACCGACAAAAGTAAACAGACGCGCATAAAGAACTCTCCAGCGCAAGCATCATCTGGTAAGCTGCTCTTCTCAGGACGACGCACGCCCATTTCATAGTATGCTGGTGCGATATAGTTAAAAATGCGGGAGGCTGTACGTCAGTTAACGGCAGCGCGAGATGGTACTAGATTGTTGTGTCTGACGCATGGCCAGATTTTAGCTTGTATGCGAATTCTCCTACATATAGTGTCGCCAGACAGGCTGTATTTCTTGTGTTGGGTGTCCTGTGCGTTTTCGTGTGTTTGTAAATGTTTATTTCACAAAAACGGAGATTACAACAGCAGTGTTTCTTTTTCATCAAATTTTTTTTTCTACTGAAAAATAGGTCGTTTGTTCTTGTAATTTCCGGTGCATCGTCCTTCGAGACAATGCTTTGTTCCACCGCATAAAGAAATTCGATTTTGGAACACTTTTCATGTGCTAAGGAATTTTCTTCGTAGTACAATTCACATTTCACTTACTACAGATGTGCGTTTGTGTGAAGGTTTTGATAGTAGATTTATGTTTGCTGCAGTTTTATTTCATGTTAAATAACCACCCGTGATGTAACAATCAGATGCTTGCACAACCAGATGCAGCTTCGTGTAGGTTGTATGAGACTTTTCAGAATGTAACATGATCTTGTTAACTCGCAAGCTTGCAGTTTCAGCAGGAATTACAGTAAATTGAACATTTATTATTGTTTAGGGATGTCAAGATTTCGTGAACCAGAGGCATCTCTACACCGCATAGGAACCTAAGACATTTCTGCAGCCGGAACAGCATGGCAAAGCATCTGATCTGCATGCTGCGACAAGGTGTGTACAAAACGGTCCCTGCCACTTACACAAGCTGTAGGTTTTGTTGGTATAATTCATACCTGTCAACTCTCCTGAGTTTTTCGTGAATATCTCTAACGAGTATACCAGAGGGGGCACTTGCTTTAGGCCACTTTGTTCAGATAAATTCCTTAAACAGGCTAAATCGACAGCAGCAAGAACACTGAAAAGGCACTCTGTGATATAAAACAGTGTTGTCAGTTCTGGTGTTTCAAGTTCGCTGCTGCTTTGTGTGCTATATCTGAAGTTAAATAATGGTTAATTATGTGTGAATCAATGCAACAGTGTGGGTGCTGAGAGGAAGCTTTAAAAAATGTGTGCTATCTCGCCAATAAAAAATTTTTGTCTGCAGAATTTTTACAAAATATAAACTTCACAGGTTGCCATGTATGACATAATGTACAGCACTGTTGCTATGAATATGCCATATTCATAACTCGCAGTTTCGGTCTACTTGAATCGCATATATTGAATCTGGCCTACCTTGGTTTAATCAATTCATTTAAGTAGCCTCCTCTGAGTTATATGTAATTGGAGGCTATTGTAGAAATGCATGATGTGCTCCCTACTGACTGCATTGTGACAATTTTTTTTTAGGGACCATCTTGTGAGGCACGCATATCCTTTCATGTCTTGCTGTGATTTGCCCAGCAAAAGCAGCAGGGCTTTGGTTACCTTTGTTATTACGCATTCTTGTAGACTTCCGTTTCTCTCTCTTGTAACATACGTGCATGTGCAAATTCTGTGTTCCTAATTATATTTCCGTAAGTTGTCCTAATTGTGTATTACATTTTTAAAAAATTTGGGGGGGGGGCGCGGGTTATTGATTCCCATAATACTAGAGAGAAAGGGACCTCAGAACAAAAGGCCACAAAAGGTGGCTTAAAGTGTTCGAAGCTCAGAATCTAACATTCTGTCTCCTAAAGAACTACCAGTATGAAACTGTTTCTAATTGCTTTGTTTTTATAAGCGAGCTGCCTGATTTGCAGCCACATTGTGAGAAAGTATGTTTTTTTCTTCTTTTGTTTGAGTTATTTTGTTGAATGTTCTCCTTTTTAGTTCAGAAATTTTTTCCTACCACCTCACGCGATACTCCCACTGGAGCCTATGAGGTATGTTTATAAATAAATAAGTAAATTCCCGAGGCATGCAACAAACCATGCAAATCAGTCCCTAAAAAGTCATAACGAGGATCTATTATTTTCAGCAGCTACCTCAGTCATACTGTGCTCACTGGTGCACTGACAAAAACCATTGCAGCATTAAAGCACTACTCTAAACATTTCCCTTTCAACATTTTTAACTCTCATATGCTGTCTTCTCCAAATCGTGTTGAGTGCATCTGGAATGTTTCGGCAATTGTTTTTGCCTCAACCATTATGCAAAGGTTCAGCTTGTTGACTGTTGCTTATTTATATCTAGCCTGATCTGTGAAGTTGACTGTATGCTTTCTTTTTTTTTTGCATACCTGCCATGGTTGCTTAGTGGCTATGGCGTTGAGCTTCTAAGCACGAGGTCTCGGGATGAAATCGTGGCCATGGTGGCGGCCTTTCCAAGGGGGTGAAATGCGAAAGCACCTGTGTACTTGGATTTAGGCGCACGTTAAAAAACCCGAGGTGGTCCAAATTATTCCGGAGTCCCTCACTACGGCGTGCTTCATGATCAGACTGTGGTTCTGGCATGTAAAACCCCATAATGTAATTTAATTTTTTTAGACAAAAACTAAGGTGGCTTTTAATGATGCCACCTTTTCACATTCCTGCATAACCACAAGTTTGTCGAAATAATTGAACAAATGTCATCAGTCTTCTGTAAAAGCCAACTTGTCTTGTACAGCAGCTCAAATAAGCGATTTTCAGTGCAATAGCAGGCTTAGGATGTTGCCAGAAAATTGTGTCGCATAAGGATGTGTTCCATCGGAAGGCACGTTTCTTGCTCATTGTAGCATTATTTCGTCTCTCTGTTTCTTTCAATGGTATTCACTGTGCACACATACTAAAGAGATAAGGAACAGGTAGATGGAGCATCCACAGTGCACGCATACCAAGGAAGTCACGGTCAGACAGAGAGCGATACAGCACAGCACGCTTTCACTCTCTGTCTGTCGCTTATTTCTCTCACATGTGTTCATTGTGAGCACCACCAAAATGAACAGTTACCGACTTGCCCAAGCTTCAACTCTTGTGCTTGGTGTTTTTGTCTACAAAATGCCCATAAGCAAGTCATAGTGGTGGTGATTTTCGCATGTATGGAAAAGGCTTATTCAATTCCAGAATAGCTTCATTTGTTCTAGGCATAGTATTTTATTTATTTATTTATTTATTTCATACTGCAGACCAAGAATTGGTCCAAGCAGGACAGGTACAAGCGGTAGGATAAACCTACAAACACAAAAGATAACATAGGAAAATATTACGCAATATGGAAACATCACATCAATTAATAGTACGTATCACCAATTAATAGTACGTAACATGGGAAAAAATAACGCAAATGGAAATGCCAATTAACAGTACGTATCAAGGCTCTAAGTAGCAGAAAATTGGCTAAGATCAGTTAGACGGTTCCATTCTAACACAGTACGCGGGAAAAAGGAAAACTTAAACGCGTTAGTTTTAGCAAAGTACGGGGTTAAAGAATGAGCTTGGTGATGTCGTGTGTGTCTAGTGGACAGAGGAGATAAATATGCATGTGGGTCAAGGGCTAACTTATGATTAAGAAGTAGGTAAAGAAAGTTGAGGCGGTTCTTTTTTCGTCCTTGTTCAAGTTTTTCAATGTTGTTAGCAGCCATGAGTTCAGACGGCGAGTCTGTACTTTTAAATTTAGAATAAACAAACCTAACTGCCTTTCTTTGTACAGCTTCAAGTTTTTTAATGTTAGATTTAGTGAAGGGGTCCCATACAACACAAGAGTATTCTAGTTTAGGTCTTATATAGGTAAAGTAACTGAGAAGTTTAATGTTAGAAGGAGAATTTCTAAGCTTATGCTTTAGAAAACATAACTTACGAAAGGCGGCAGAACATATGTTATCTATGTGTAGGTTCCAAGATAGGTCATTAGTTATTGTTAAGCCGAGATATTTGTAGCTGGTTACCTGTTGCAGTGATGATGAGCCAAGGTTATACGTAAAGTCAAGAGGTGTTTTTGTACGAGTTACACAAAGATAAACAGTTTTTTGAACGTTTAGAGCCATACCATGTTCATTACACCAGTTTAATATGTTATTAAGACTAAAATTCAAATTGTGTTGATCATTAGTACAAGTAACTTGACGAAAAAGCACACAATCATCCGCGAACAGTCTGATTTGAGTTCCTGGTAGTACAACGTTAACAATGTCATTTACATAAAGTAAAAACAACAATGGCCCCAGAACACTGCCCTGGGGCACGCCTGATGTTACAGGAAGAAAGCTCGAATTGTTCCCATCTACTAATGAATTGTTCCCATCTACTAGTAATGAACTTGCCAGTGTTTATTTTAAAGGCTGAATTGCATAGGAAACTATTGTGGTATTCCTAATGGCACCCTTTTGCATTAAGTTTGTGCAGATGCTTGAAGCTTGTACTACGTTGATGAAAATACGGTTGAAGCTATAGAAGCATGTTTGTCAAAATGTAGTGAATGCTTCCCGGCAGAAATCCGGAGTTATGCTTCTTGGGACACTTATTGGTGAGCCTTATTGGGTAATGCGATTAGCCTTATCGATGCTATAATGTTGCAGGGTCTGCAGGATGGCCAGCGTTACAAAAACATTAACATCATTGTAAGCATACATGTTCTGCAATAATATAAGGATTGCCCCCCCCCCCCCCAAGTGACAACGCTTGCTTACACTATATCTGGGATAAACCAGGTTTACTCACCCAGACAGCCATCCGTGCATGAGAGGGAGGGGGGGGGGCGGCAAAAAAGGGGCTTTCGAATAATCTTCAAGTAGATGGCTCATACATCAGATCTTTCTTACTGTGCATGCTATGTTGCTCAAAGTTAACTTAGCTATGGGTACAATGTCTGCATTTTATTACTGTTTATGCCTAATGAAGGTTGCTTTGTTCACAGTGTCACTTTCTATATTGTTTCTCTTATGGCACTAAGCTCACTTGTTTTAATGCTGATATAGGTATGGCTGGGCCTGGAGATGAAGTGTAAGCAGACCATGCTATGCTGCTGATTGGTACCAATCTTCACATCCGAGTTGTTCCCATGACAGTCAAGCACCACTGTGATTTGCTTCATTGGCAAGGTAATATAATATGGTGGTGAGCTTGCACCTCAATATTGGTATTGAAACATATATGTTAAGTAAAAGACACAAGAGTTGGCCTTTATGACAGATACACTCATGTTCTTTTTTTTAAAGAGCTCTTTTAGCACTGTCCTTTATGGTCACGTTTTCAGAGGATGCTTATACTCCTTTATTGCAAACTGCCGTGGAGCTAGTTTATGTGTTAAACTAGCACTCTTTCACCAAGAAAAAGTCCCGTTTTTACTCGCACAGCGATATGGTGCAAAGGACGAAAGGGTTGAAATAGATCAATCTGAATGCATGTTGCTGACACAAATACAAAAAGGGCGCATGGCATGGCTAGCGCAATTTGTTTTACAGCGATGATAAGCAGTCTCAATGTCTTAAAGCACTCTGGTCCTTATATTTTGCCACAATCAAGTGGTTTTTAAATATGGGTGCACTTGCACTGAGAGCAGTGCAATACTAATGCCAACTGACCCACACATCAAGTTTGCATGGTCACGCAGCCTGCCATTTATACATTTGGCTTGTTTTGTGCAAAGGACTGAACTTCAACACTGCAGGATACTTCACGATATGCTGGCGAGAGTAACCTGCACCGTGGAACATGCGTTCAGTCAGCTCCTTCTGAAGTAAAAGAAAAGGTCCACGTGTGTAGCTGCCATGGTGTAACCCTGGAATCTGTTTCTGCTCCGCAACTTGAGCTTTTTTTTTTCAGTGACCACAATTTCATTATTATGAAACGGAATGCATTAACAGGTTCAAACTCAGGGTAACGTTTTTATCTGCATGACTTTGTGGACAAAAACTGATGAAAGGAGGCACAATGCGACTATTGAACCTGTCCAGGGGACAGGGACGTCAAGAAGTTTTAAATCCATTTGCATAGGCTAACAATCGCAAGGCAAACTGCTGTAATTGTGTGAAAAAGTACCATGCACTTATTACTTCAAGGAATAGTGCCAATCTTTTTCAGCTGTAGTTAGCACCATGTATGTACACTGCACGTTTAATTTGAGTTAAATGTCAGGAAGGTATTGCAGAATAGGCAATTTAAAACTAATGGCCACAATTTTGGCATTAGTAGATCTTTGCTCAGACCATCTGACAATTTCTTGAAAGTATGAAATTTTGTTTATGTAGCTGCTGTCAGCATATTCTATATTAGCATTTCATCTTATGCATATACTGTTTGCTCTAAAAAATTAAATTCTTGAGTTTCACATGCTAAAACCACGATATGATTGAGGCACGCTGTAGTAGGGAACTCCGGATTAGAGCACTGCACGGGCTCGGGATTACCCGAAAGCCGGGGCCCGGCCCGGCCCACGGGCCGGGCCGGGCCGGGTAGAGGAGTTTTTTCACGGGCTCGGGCCGGGCTCGGGCACGGCGTGTGCTTTTTGATCCGGGCCCGGGCCGGGCTCGGGTTTTTTGACGCGGGCCCGGGCCGGGCTCGGGCTTTCTGCGAGTTATTCTCGGGCTTCTCAACTCTGAAAAACATGTATTTTTCGGTCTCGGGCCGGGTTCGGGCCGGTTTCGAGTCGGGCTCGGGCCGGGCTCGGGCTTAAGGTAAAGGGGTGGCGGGCCGGGCCGGGCGGGTAACGTAGAATATTTCCGGGCCCGGGCCGGGCCCGGGTCTCGCCATAAATGTTTTGATCGGGCTCGGGCGGGCCGCCCAATGTAAAAACGGGCCCGGGCCGGGCCCGGACCGCAAAAATCGGCCCGTGCAGTGCTCTACTCCGGATTATCCCTTGAACCCTTGTTAACTCAAACTCTGATATCTCAATATATCAGTTAAGTCGAAAATTTTTTTGTGGCTCGGTATCGACTTTATGTATATTTGACCTCTTATCTAGCAATGCTTCTGTGCTGTGCTCCGGATATCTCGAAATCTTGACTGCAACACTAGGGAAAATGTTATCACCCAAAAGTTTCCATACGTTGTACGCAGCTGCGATATCTCTAAAAGTTGCAAGATCGCAAGTTTGTAGCAAATTCTGCTTCATTCTACGCTACTCTTGTCATCCACTGTTAACGGCCGGCACCCCCGCAGGGGCGTCTGCGTAAGCAGGCGTTTGGTGTGTTGCGACACCACGTACCCGAGCACATGAGGCTTGGACCCTCCCGCGTGTAGCCGTGTCTGGGGAAAGGGGGATCCTGGGGGTTGAGCCTATCCCGGGTGTTCGGACCTTTAAGGCCCCCCGGCGGAGGCAACACACCTCTTCGGCCTCTGCTTCACATAGACGGCACCTCCAGACTGACCCACCTGGAGGAAATCGGCAGTCGCCTTTTCCTGTCCCCCTCTCACCACTTTTTCTTTCTCTTTCACTGTCTCTTCTTTCCTGTCTTCTATTATCTTCTCCTCACTTCCAAATTTCTGGGCGGCAAGGGTTAACCTTGTGTGGCTAGCCAGTCTTGGCTATGCTGTATTTGGTTATAGCAGTGATGTACAACTGGCGTTGGCAGGATTCCCATTACAGGAACTCCTGTCACGTCCCCGCGTTGGGCTCCTTGGTGGGTGGTTGGCATCGCTGCCGAAAATCCCAGCTATACTCATGGACAGCGCGTTCCCTAAACTCCCTGATCGCCCTCAGAAAGGAGGGCGCACCGAAGATGTATTTAAATTTTTTGGCAACAGAACACAAAACTTTCCACGATTTCACGTCATCCACTCCGATAAACCTGAAAAGACTGTAAAAATGATCTCACCCTTCCTTGTCTCGAAGTCTCTGACTGAAGTTCTTGGCCGAGGCTACAAAGCATCGAAAATGGCAAGCGGTGATCTGCTTCTGGAGCTCCGCGATCAGATACAATACGAAAAGCTGCCGAAATTAGTGTCATTTGGGGACATCCCAATAACACTGACCCCACACCGTACTATGAACACCACTCGCGGCGTTGTTTCAGATGATGATTTAATGGAGCTAACCGAGGCTGAACTCTTGGAGGGCTTCAGTGAGCAGAATGTGATAAACGTTAAAAGAATTAAGATGAGGCGCGACGGCAAACAAATCAAGACTAAGCACCTGGTGCTCACTTTCGGCTCAAGTGTCCTGCCCGAGTCCATCGAGGCCGGATACATCAAACTTCGTGTCAGGGCATACGTTCCAAATCCTCTCAGATGCTTTAAATGCCAGCGATTCGGCCACAGCTCTCAGAACTGTCGAGGCCGCCAAACGTGTGCGAAATGCAGTGCTCATGAACACTCATCTGACTCTTGTGAAAACTCGCTACATTGTGTGAACTGTGATGGGGAGCACGCCGCATACTCGTGGTCGTGCCCTACCAGGAAAAAAGAAAAGGAAATTGTAATAATTAAAGTAAAGGAAAATCTAACGTTCAAGGAGGCACGCAGGCGGGTATTCTACCTGCCCAAGAAAACCTTTGCCGATGTGACGGGTCAGGGGGCAGCGTCGCAACGGCTTCTGGCGGCTGTCCGGCCCACACACAGTGAGCCGCCAGTGACGCCATCCGCCCCCTCGGCGGCAGCAGCTAGCGCTGCTCCGCCAACTCTCAAGAAGGGGCCATCGACCTCCGGGCTGATGGCCTCCAGGGCCTCGTCCCTCGAGGCGAGGCCTTCCCGTCAAACCAACCGCTCGCAAGAGTGCGTGTCCAGCGCCTCGCAAGAGGCGATGGACACAACAACCGGTCAGACGGCGCCGCCAGCGCCTAAGGAGCCGCGAGAATCTCGCGATCGCTCCAAAAAAGAAAAAGCCCGCATCACAGGGCCCGACAAGGGCTCTGTAAGTTAAGTTAGTCTCTCTAAACACACAGCACAAAAAACACTTTCAACATGAATACACAAATAATACAATGGAACGTCAGAGGACTCCTACACAACCTCGATGACGTCAAAGAAATCCTACACAGGTTTAATGCTAAGGTGCTGTGTGTTCAGGAGACACACCTCAGATCTACACAATCCAACTTTCTCCGGCAATACGCCATTTTCCGGAAAGATCGAGACGACGCTCTTGCGTCGTCCGGTGGTGTTGCAATAGTTGTAGACACGTCTGTAGCTTGTCAACATGTTCCCCTTCAGACGGCCCTTGAGGCCGTGTCAATTCGGGCAATTCTTTTATTGCGATAGCAATTATATGGACACTCAAAAGCAGATTTCTGCCGTCGGCGTCGCCGTCGCCGTTGCCGTCGCCGTCGCCGTGAGGTTCCGTATGACGTCAATGGAGATGAAATCGTCGCCGCGCGGTAAGTGGTTCTTGAGGGAAAGGGAAAGGTTGGCGCCGAACGCTGTATGTGCGAGTGAAAGGGCACGAGGGACGCGCGCATTCACGGGGAGTGAACGCACGGCGGAGAACAAACGCGCGTTCTGTGCTGTGCTCCCTTAAGGGCTGCAGAATTAGGCGTCTCTTTCCTCCTTTACCAACACCATATATGTAGAGCAAACGCGCCTTCTTCTGACGCACGAAAGGCCATGGGGGGGAGGGGGAGGGAAGGGAGGCGACGTTTAGCTGCGGCACCAAGTGCCTATTTATATCAGAGGCTCCGGCAACAGTCACCAACGCCGCACGTATTTTGTGCGAACGCGGGCAAAACGCCGAGGGCGTCGACAACAGTTCTGCGTGTTGCCGGTGCTGCTGCATGTCCAAGTTTATACAGCTGATAAAGCTACTATCATTACTCCGTATAGCTCTCTACAAATTTGCTATCGCAATTGATGCTTCGCCTTTCAGGTGAAACTGCGACAAGTTTTTTTTTAATAAATTGGTAACTGTATGTTCTTTATACATACCCCCAAACTATATTCTCGGAAAAACAGATTTTTATAGCCTTATTGACCAGCTTCCTGAACCTTACATTCTCGTGGGAGATTTTAACGCTCACAACACGTTGTGGGGAGACTCGCGATGCGACGCGAGAGGTCGCCTCATCGAAAATTTTCTACTGACCTCTGGTGCCTGCCTTTTTAATAAGAAGAAGCCTACCTACTATAATGCCCAACACGATTCGTACTCATCAATAGATCTAGCAATTGGATCTGCTTCTCTTATGCCTGACCTTGAATGGAATGTAATTAACAATCCTTTTGGAAGTGACCACTTCCCTGTAACTTTAAACTTAATAATGAAGCACGATAACCCTCCCAATATTCCTCGATGGAAATTAGCATCGGCTGACTGGGAGCATTTTAAAGATTTAACTTATTTACAACGAGATTTTATAAACAATTTTAGTATCGACGATGCTGTTGCATATTTTACCGCTTTTATTATTAATGCTGCTGAAAAGTGTATCCCACAAACGAATGGTGGTTCACTTAAAAGACGTGTCCCGTGGTGGAACGAAGACTGCAGAGAGGCGCGAAAGAGACAGAATAAGGCATGGGGCATATTGCGTAGATCGCCAAGTGCAGAAAATCTAATTGAATTTAAACGCATTAAATCACAGGGAAGGCGGGCACGACGTCAGGCAAAGAGAGAAAGCTGGGTGAGGTTTCTATCGTGTATAAATTCATACACACAGGAGGCAAAAGTGTGGAACGGCTTAAAAAAGCTAAAGGGGCACCAAATTCATCCGCTGCCTCTGGTGAATGACCAAGGGAATACCTTGCAGGACCAGGCAGACTGTCTTGGGGAGCACTTTGAGCGTGTTTCAAGCTCAATCCACTATTCGCCACCCTTTCTTAAATATAAACAGAGAGAAGAATGTAAGTCATTCGTACGCAAATGTCGACAGAACGAACCGCATAACCTTCCTTTCAGTATTGCCGAGTTGAGAGCTGCCTTGATCGCATGTAAGAGCTCTGCACCGGGACCCGACAGAATCATGTATGACATGATTAAGAACATACACCCTGATACACAACTGACACTACTCGCACTTTTCAACACTATTAGGGCTGCCGGATACCTTCCGTCCGCATGGAAAGAAGCGATTGTGGTCCCTGTATTGAAGCAGGGTAAAGATCCTTCCTTGGCGGCAAGTTACCGTCCCATAGCTCTCACAAGTTGCCTGTGCAAGCTATTTGAAAAAATGGTTAATCGACGACTCATACATTTCCTTGAACTGAACAAAATGCTTGATCCCTATCAGTGTGGCTTTAGAGAAGGGCGATCCACAACTGATCACCTTGTGCGCATTGAAGGAAATATCCCGGACGCATTTGTGCATAAACAGTTTTTCTTATCGGTATTCCTCGATATGGAGAAGGCGTACGACACAACATGGCGTTACGGAATCCTGAGAGACTTGTCGCGAATGGGCATCCATGGCAATATGCTAAGCCTAATAGAAAGCTATTTGTCTAATCGTACCTTCCGTGTCAGAATCGGTAATGTATTGTCACGTCCATTTATACAGGAAACTGGTGTACCCCAAGGAGGTGTGCTCAGCTGCACACTCTTTATCGTCAAGATGAACACACTCCGTGCCTCATTACCACCGGCTATTTTTTATTCCGTCTACGTAGACGACATACAACTAGGCTTCGTCATGTAACCTCGCAGTGTGCGAGAGACAGGTACAGCAGGGCTTGAACAAGGTGTCCAAGTGGGCAGACGAAAACGGGTTTAAAGTTAAACCCCACAAAAGTTCTTGTGTTCTTTTCACAAGAAAGAGAGGCCTGATCCCAGATCCCTGTGTAGAACTGTATGGACAGCAGATACCTGTGAACAAAGAACACAAGTTTTTAGGCATCATACTTGACTTCAGGCTAACTTTCATTCCCCACATAAAATAGCTCAAAGGAAAATGCCTAAAAACAATGAACCTAATGAAGATTCTATCTCACACAACATGGGGCAGCGATAGGAAATGTTTAATGAATCTTTACAAGAGCCTCATTAGATCGCGACTGGATTATGGTGCTGTAGCATACCACTATGCTGCCCCAAGCGCGCTAAAGATGCTAGATACCATTCACCATCTAGGTGTCCGCCTGGCCACTGGCGCTTTCAGAACAAGCCCCATTGAAAGTTTATACGTCGAATCAAATGAGTGGTCACTCCATCTGCAGAGAACATACACCAGCCTCACATATTTCCTTAAAGTCCACTCTAATCATCAGCATCCGTGTTTTAATACCGTTAACGATACGACGTGTGCTACACTTTTTCGCAATCGTCCCTCTGTAAGACAGCCTTTCTCACTGCGTGTCAGGGAGCTTAGTGAAGAAATGGATATCCCACTCTTCGAACATTGCTTAATGCCTTCAGCCAAGCTGTTACCACCTTGGGAGTGGCAGGTAGTAGCATGTGATATATCATTTGTAGAGGTTACAAAGCACGCTTCAGAGGTAGAAATCCGAATGCACTTTCTAGAATTACAGTCCAAGTACTCGTGCACCGAATTTTACACAGACGCTTCTAAATCACATGCAGGAGTATCTTATGCAGCCGTCGGTCCGTCCTTCTCGGAATCCGGCGTACTCCACCCAGAAACAAGTATCTTTACGGCTGAGGCCTACGCAATATTGTCAGCCGTAAAACATATAAGGAAATCAAAACTTCAAAAAACTATTATATTTACAGACTCTCAAAGCGTTGTAAAAGCCTTGAAGTCACCCTGTAAACAGAAAAACCCTGTTCTTATTGAGCTCTATTCTGTTCTGTGTAGAGCATACGCAACTAACCAGCATGTCATTATATGCTGGGTGCCTGGGCATAGAGGCATCGAGGGCAATGTTCTTGCCGACCAAATGGCCACATCAGTCACATCACCCGCTATTAACCCTACAGCTGCTGTTCCTGCAACAGATTTAAAACCTTTCTTGCGAAAGAAACTGCGAAGCCACTGGCAACGCTTGTGGGATGCAGAAACAAGTAATAAGCTTCATTTGATTAAGCCACAGTTAGGTTACTGGCCTTCTGTAACAAAAACCCGGCGAACTGATATCCTATTCTGTCGTCTAAGAATAGGATACACGTACGGCCCCCACAATTTTCTATTGAGTGGTAATGACCCGCCAACCTGTGGTAGATGTGGCGAGAGGCTCACCGTCCTCCACGTCCTCCTGGAGTGTCGGGAAGCCGAAAGAGAAAGAAAGAAACACTTTCCTCTAGCATATCGCTGTTATGTCCCTCTACATCCCGCTATGTTTCTCGGTAAAGAACCGCTCTTTAACACCAAAGCAGTCCTCGCATTCCTGAATGATGTTGTGCTACATGTTATTAGCCCAACAAGTTCGTAGCGCATCCTCTCTCCAGAGGATGTTGCTGTGATTGTTTTTTATAGCACATGCCTCCAGGCCCTTGTGTCTCAAGGGCTCTGTTTAGGCACTTGTGCTTCTGGCTAATTCTTGCATCTGCAATATTTTGGAAGTCATATCATTCTTTCGCAATGCATTGTTCATGTCTATAGTACACATCATTAGTCATTGCCATAATCTTATTACGTATAGATTTTACGCACTTTACAGCGACTGCTTTTAGGCCCCTTTACAGCCATGCCACATCTAACCTTCATATAATTGACTATTCATATACCACTAACAAGCCATTACCATCGTCCTGGCGCTCTTTGGCCACACCTGGCCCTTGCGCCAATAAACAACAATAATCATCGTTCACGGCCAGCAGAGATCTCATTGGTAATCCGGGCAGAATTTTTCTCTGACCCCTGACAAAATGCAATGAGCATGATAAGGTACTGCCTCCTGCTTTTTAACTATATTACATGAGAACACTATAATATGGTTGTGCATCATCCTGAACAGGACATCGCATTAGACGACTCTTGCACAGGATAGTGCTTGGTGCACCTGAGAGTACTTCTACATGTCTCGCTGATTATTGCGCCTTATAGGTGCTAAAATGATGCGTGATGGATGCTCGCACGATATGGCTAAAAATGCGAGAGGCTGTACACCTGAGCACCACAACATGCATGCTCATGTGTACGCATAGAGTTGTCAGCTTGCTTATTTCCTGTGCTCTGTGTTTCTGTGTGGATCTGTGCGCTAAGCTGTACCGCGTGCTGTGTCGAATGTTTGGTATGTTATTGGTATTTTCTTCATTAATAAGTTCGGGGCCACGATCTTGTAGCAATGCATTGTCTGATGCCATTTCTAATCATGCTGTATCTGTAGCAATGCATTGCTACAGAAACAGCACCAGGCCATGATCTTGTAGCATTGCATTGCTACAAGATCGCGGCCCCAAACTTTTTAATGAAGAAAATACCAATAACATACCAAACATTCGGTGCAGCCCGTGGCATGGCCTAGCACGCAGGTCCACACAGAAACACAGAGCACGGGAAATAAGCAAGCTGAGAACTCTATGCGTACACATGAACATGCATGTTTTGGAGGCTAGGTGCACAGCCTCCCCCATTTCTAGCTATATCGCACGAGTGTCCATCGCGCGTCATTTTAGTGCCTTTAAGGGACAATAATCAGCGAGACCGGAAGAAGAACTCAGGTGCACCAAGCACCCTCCTGTGCAAGAGTCGTCTAAGGTGATGTTCCCTTCAGAACGACGCACGACCATATTATAGTGTTCTCATGCAATATAGTTAAAAAGCGGGAGGTGGTTCCTTCTCATGCTCATTGCACTTTGTCAGGGGTCAGAGGAACACTCTGTCCGGATTAGCAATGAGATCATGGCGTACAATGAAGTAGAATTTACTGTAAACACCATTATAAAATGTTCCATCAAGCCAGCAACCAACTAGCCCAACTAAGTCTCTTAATTATCAATATGGGATAAACCAGCCAAACACGGTGGATGCTAAAACCACTATTCCACTACGGTATTTACTTTGCTGGCAGAACGATAGCTTCCAAGTAATTTATTAGCTTGACATGTCCATGCTGCTTTTTAAATGTGCATTTTATGCTTGTACTACTTCTATTGCCTCAATACTATTGTTAATCGAATAGGTTGTCTTTTTGATTATAACACTTGTTTCAGTGGCCCGCTAATTGTGACAATTTATTCTACCACAGTAATGCATGTTCCCTTAGAATCATAGCCAAATTGCCTGAAACGAGTTACCTTTGAATGAGATTTGTTAGTATCTCCTATGTCCTGAATGCTTACCCATTCTTATCTGTGTGAACATAACTGCTTTTGCCTTTGTGTGAACCTGTTGCTTAAGTGAAAAGAAATTGTTTGCTTTTCTTTACTTTTTCAGGTGCCCTGCAAGCTCTCACCAAAGCAACACATTCCCCTGGTTTTCTGTCAGAGTACCATTAGCATTTCGAATAAACTATGCTTGTCAGATGTGCGACATGCCCTATCTTAAAATTGGAGCGCTTCAGTATTAATGTTTGAATGGGTGTACATAAAGACATACGTAAAGTATACTTATGTCTTTCTTTTACAAGTCCTCTTCACCCGACATTTTTCCAACTTAAAATTACGCTTTGCTGTACATTTGTTTTATTCACAAACCATGACAGCAACACAACACTGCACTAATATGAGTACAAATGATAAAGCATGCAGTACACCTGCAAGAATTACATTTGCATACTTGTAGTACATATGAAAATGAGCTACCAATCTTTTTCAGGTTGCATACTCTTATTGGTGATACAAGTCAAGTGCACTCATAGGCCACACAAAAATCGTTCAAGGCTGATCTCAAATCCATAAGTGCACCAAATAGATTTAAAGAGTGAATTATGTTAAGTGACATCGGACCAGTCTAACGGAACCTCGCCCAAATAGGGAAATAAATAGGTTCGAACAGGGGTAAACAGGACTGGGTTAAATAGGACAGGACTGAACAGGGCCAAACGGGAGTGGACTAAACGGGGACAAACTGGTCTGGGCTAAACGGGTTCAAACGGGGACAAACTGGTCTGGACTAAACGGGTTCAAACAGGGGCAAACAGGTCTGGACTAAACAGGTACAAACGGTATCCCGTTCCATAATCGGGTGGGTACATGGCTTATAGTAAAAATCATTTAAACCTATAAGGGTCAGAATAATATGAACGGGCAGCAGCAACAGAAAATAAAAGGAAAGCTAAAAACTGCGAAACTCGAGTCATTTCAAAAGATGATCTGCTACAGCAGTCCTCAATGATGATGCATCGGCTAAGATGGCGATTGAAGACGGAAGGTGGTTCCACTCGGAGCAGGTTCTTGGCATAAAAGAATACAGGAACATGTCTGTGCGACAACGAGCAACAGCTACCTTATCGCTGTGATCGATAAGCGATGATACGTACACTGGCTGTGAAATAAGTTGCCGATTTCATGAACGGTGATGGAACACTTTGTGAAATAAACAAAATGCGAGAGATGTTGTGCCCAGGTTGAAGGTTAGGAAGGCCAAGTGACACGCGTATTCGAGTTTCGGACGAACGAAAGTTCGGAAAGGCATTAATTTTAGTAATTATGTGCTTTTCATGCTTTTGATGTCATTATTCGAATGTTTGGCAGCACTTGTATCATAAATCCATAGTGGTGTCGCGTACACTGCCGGGAAATGCAGGTGGATGGCGTAAAAACTGGGAAGGTTGCCACGCTAAGACATGTTTACTACGTAGACGTAGGCAAATTGTTCAAAGATGCGTCGACTTTCTGCCAGTGCCAAGCGGAGTCATTCTTCGACAACTGCGTCGAATGTTGATAAATGTTAGACGAGCAGGTCGAATACATCACCAGCGATACCTTTCAGCATCATTGTCTCAGTGATGTGCGCGTTATAGGAGGTGTGTTATTCATGTCTGGCGTAAGGCTCAACTTACATCCGTATGCAGCCGCATGAAGCGTTTGTGTGAATCGTGCCGGAAGCCGTTACGGTCACTGAACAGTTATTCAGTTTCCCAACGTATGGGTTAATAGTCGTATTTTTGAAGCAGACTTGACGAGCGGCACCTTCAGCTCTAAAATTGAATTAGCGAACGTGATGACATTCACTTGTTGCTCATGTTGATGTATCCATGCAGACTCGAAGCCGAAAATGAATACAACCAATGTGAAGGCATCTGGAGAACTTCCAGGATCAATAGCAGCGGTTGAACTTCATAGGTACGGTCCACTGATTTGCTCCGTGACGAGCACAACCAACGTTACTTCCGCCAAGATGTTGCGTGGAATGACGGAGACGAGATGCAGTATACTGAAACAAATAACACTGACTCAAACGCGACAGCTCGGGTCAGCTCAAAAATTGTCGCCATCAATCGCAGTACCAATTGGCCTCCTTCTCTTCGATGGTGCTGGCCCGTTGCGATATTACCGGCTTTACGTAACTACGGAAATCTATACTAAAGTTCCCTTCTTCCCTCGTTTACGTCTGTTTTAGCACAGAGTGCCCCGAGCTGGCGTGAATAGCTTGCTTGGTTCGGAAACTTCAGCTGCCGACGTCGTCATTTCTCCTCTTCCATCAGAGATGGGACGCCACAGACGTTTGCACTTGGAGATATGACTTTATGTACACAATATATACATCGACAGCTATTTACAGTGAGTATGACGTAACACTCGACATAGCCGATAGTGCATAACACCGCTCGTACGTCCAGAACCTTAGTTTACACTGAAACCGGCGCCTTAACTCGGCAGAGCCGACCGTGCAGAGCACCTTTCCTGCGTCCGGACCCCTCGTGAGGGGTCGGGAGCCCGGTTTTAACGTTTCGGTTGTTCCTCCCAAAGCCGCTCATGGCAAATCACGACCCCACAGTGACATGATTGGGTCAACTGGGCTGTCACTCACTCGTCACTACTTTTCTCACTCTCTCGCTGTGTTTCTCGAAACATTCGGAGCGAGAGAGGGAGGGAGAGAAAGAAAACAACAAGTAACGCACAAACACTTCCACTCTGCGACATGTTAAAATATCCCGGCGTTTCCCCCAGAACACTGTCGTTGAAAGAGACACCCGAGTCGCCTTGTTCTCTTTTCTTAATTGGAAGTTACACACGGCATGCAGTAAAGGGCACCGCGCCGAAGCGCGCCCATCGATGCACCAAGCTGTCCCGCGCGGAGTCCGTCTCCGGAGGGCCCATAAAACTGTCACCCCAAAGACGGACCGCGCCTCTGGTGGCATCCCGTCGCTCCCGATCCCGCGCGTCGGGTTACACGACCCCTCCGGCTCTGACAGGGCTTCTTTGTAACTGAGGCGTGCCCATTGCCACCCTAATGATGTTTTGCAGGTGGTCCGCCTTAGGCAGCGCGCGAGAGAGCAGGCGTTCGCGCTTCCGTTTGTGCTTCTGGGTTAAAAAGCTCCCAAACGCCACGCACTCCCCCGCGTCTTCAAAGAGCGTGCACCATTATACGATGCACTGGGCTGGGGACGTGGGTTCTCTGCGGTCGAAGAGCGCGTCCTGACCCACTAACAAAGCCCCCCGTGGTTTTGCATTCTGCGAGGCTCGAAACGGCGACCTTCAAGGTTTCTGGGGCGAAATTACTTTTCAGGGCCTCCCACGTTTGTCAACATCCTTTACATTTATAGATTTTCGTCAGAGGCTGAGTGATTCATAAGGTTACTGCTAATTGTTTGACTATGGTAAAAAAAGAAACTTCAAAATGAAGCAATTTTATTTCTTCCGCAGACCTTTTAAAGCACCGTTACCGTCTTGCTTGTTAGTTTGGATCACGCGGTAATTTTGGCGGAGTGACATTCAAAAGGAGACGTTTCACTTAGACTTACCCAATAAGTACATGAAATCCATAGCACCTTGAAAAGGGCAAAAATGTGTTGAGTTTCTCTCGTAACACATTTCCTCGTTTTTTTCAGCTCCCTTACTGAAAAGGCGTGCATATGTGCCTTAGGTGAGACATATTTTGTTATTTTGCGTTCTCTTGTGTTAACTAAAGTGACTGCAAGAAAACAATAACCGGTAAATTATTAAGGCTAATGCTCTTAATGTTCTACACATAGCTGTGACCAAGCAATGATTTGTTCTTGCAAGTGTATCGGGTTTGGCGGGAAGGTATGACATCTTTCAAACAGAAATCTTAGCAGCATTCAACAAAGAAACATATATCGAAAACCCATCGTGGCTGCTTGGCGGCTTTGGTGTTGGGCTGCAAAGCACGTGAATGCGGGATCAAATACCGGCCACGGCGGCCACATTTCGATGGGTGCGAAATGCCGAGACACCCGCTTACTTAGATTTGGGTGCACGTTAAAGAACTTCAGGTCGTCTAAATTATTGCTGAGTACCCCCATACGGCGTGCCTCATAGTTATATCATAGTTTTGGCGCGTTAAACCCCATTTAAAATGTTTAAAAAAGTGATATCGAGCTTGAAATGTGTGCAGATGTACGCACACCTGCAGATCGATCTGAAGCGAAGTTCTCGTGAAGCGAATATTTAACTGTTACACAACCTAATGCGATCCGTTCAATCGTGTCAATTTATTTTGTGGAATGTTTAATGTCCTGTAGTCTTCACGTTTATTTTTTGCAAATGTCACAACAAATATGTAATGCAATTTAGATGTTTATGCGCTTGACCACTCACAAGCTACGCCGAAATCAAAACACTAAATTACACGAAGAAACAGTGTGGTGGTTGATGTAGCCGTGTCACTCATGAGGATGAAGGCGGTTTTAGTTGAATTTTAGCGTTTTACGTGCCAAAACGACAATACGATTATGAGGCACGCCATAGTGGGGTGTTCATGAGGAATTTGGCCACCTGGGGCTCTTTACTGTGCCCCCACTGCACGGCACACGCACGGACGTTTTTGCATTTCACCTCCAAAAAGATGCATCCGCTGCGGCCGGGATTTGATTTACGCCGTTGGGCTTAGCAACAACACTAAAGCCAGTATGCCACCACGGCTGGTGAAGGCCATGTACGATTCCTGTTAGGGGACTGTTAGGGGAATGGCGGTGAGCAGTGTACTTAGGTATATATATATAAATAAATTCAACGATTCCATACCGCATTTGTTAAAGTAGAAGACACCCTTTCTTCCAGACTGTTGAAAAATGACCAGATGCCACGTACCAAATAGCCCCGATAGTGGGATATGCAAAATATGAGTTATTCGAAATAGATGATTTCGGGTTCTTAGCCAGAATTCAGCTTGCTACAATAGCTAGTATTTAACAATCTTTCTTCAATTCAACGAATTCTATTCCGATCATGCCATCGGCTCTCAAAAGAGAATTCCTGCGTTATGCATGTATTTCAATAAGGAAATTGGTGTTGGACCCGAGCTAAAGCTTCCTCTTAAAGGGCCCCTAAACCACCTCACATATTTTTTGAAGCTGTCCAGTAAACACGCGCATCGAGTTGAGAATGCCGTCACGATCAACAATGCCAAACGCTGCAATGCTACGCGCCGTGAGCACGCCACAAAACCAAAAAAAGTCGCAGTTTCGCCCGAAAGGTGAAGCATCGATTGCGATAGCAAATTAGTAGACAGCTATACCAAATAAGGATAGTAGTCTTATCGGCCGTATAAAGTTGTAAATATTCGCTTACTAACTAAATAAACAAGCACGGTGTCACGCGCGCACAGGTTAACATGAACACAGCTAGCTCGATGACCGCGGGAGCTCGTCAAAACGCTGGAGTGATGAGCCCCAGCGACAGCGAGCCAATTGATCTTCGCGCTAGCTCTAGCTTCAACGCGATCTAAACGTCGAAAGCGCAGCGCATACGAAGCTACCGGCACTCGGCGAATGCAATTTGACCCATCGCAGATTGCTGTGAAGATGAGGCTCCCGCAGGCGCACACATCGGCCGCGTCGCAGATCGCTTTCAAGATAGCTGCGTAAGCCGAACGCACCCTCCCCCCTCCCGTCTCCGTCGCCTCCTCCCCGTTCCTCGTGAGTGAACGAAGACCGTAGGCTTCCGGCCGCCCTCCTCTCTCGCGTACGCCAGATTAAGCTGCGGTTGCCGGCTCACCCTTGCAAGCTTTCACTCGCACACACAACGCACGTCGCGCGGCGACGATTTTCTCGCCGATGGACATTATACGGAACATCACTACCACGGTGACGGCAAAAATGAGCTTGTAGAAGCCATATAATTGCAAATGCAATAAAAAAAAAAAAAAAAATCCCAGGCCTGCGCGGCACACGCAGCACAATCACAGCGTAAGCTAGACGAGCATTTCGACAGTGCTACCTAGTAATTTGAGTGAATGCGTCAGGAACGCGCTTGGGATGTCGTCGCGCGTGCAAGCCGATGCGTTCCATCGCCGATGGCTGGCGCCGTTCGGCCCAGCCAAGCGGCCAGACTCGACTCCACCCTCCGCGCTCCCTTCTTTAAGGGAGCGCGGAGGAGAGTCGACTCAGGCCGTGGTCACATTCGCTCCCATTGCAACGCACCCGACGCGGCCTGCTTGGGACGCCGCCGCGCGTGCGAGCCGACGCATTCCATCGCCGATGGCTAGCGCCGTTCGGCCGAGCCAAGCAGCCGACAATGCAACTACAGGGCCGCTATTTTGTAGCGATGCCTTTAAAGTAATAATGCCTTTTCGCGCTTATCGCGCTTTGTCAGTGGTCAGAGCGACGGTCCGCTCATGATATATCAACGTTGATAACGCGAGCGGG
The DNA here is from genome assembly GCF_013339745.2 of Dermacentor silvarum. Classification (NCBI taxonomy): domain Eukaryota; kingdom Metazoa; phylum Arthropoda; class Arachnida; order Ixodida; family Ixodidae; genus Dermacentor; species Dermacentor silvarum. The sequence goes on along the minus strand of NC_051158.1, from coordinate 156,696,087 downwards.
CCGTCGCTCTAACCACTGACAAAGCGTGATAAGCGCGAAAAGGCATTATGACATTAAAGGCATCGCTACAAAATACCGGCCCAGCTGTCACATTCGCTCCCATTGCAACGCGCCCAATCTAGCGCAATGAACGTGATCCCGAGCATCCGTCGGTATGTTAGCGCCATCTGGTTAAGGCGGCAGCAAAATTTACAGTGTCTGAAAGGTTGCGTTTGCCGGTACCTTAACTAGATGGAGCCACCATACCAGCGGAGGCTTGGGACCGCGTTGTTTGCGTTCCGGGTCTGAATCGCACCTCGTCGTATGCGCCTGCGCACCTGGGCACGTTTATGGTACGTTTTCCCACTCTCGGATAGAAAGTGCTTGCGTGGCTCAGTGGGATTCCTTCGTCGGCTCTCGCGCGCGTCGGACGCTGGGATGATGTGCTGTCTCCGAACGGTGTCAGCGGCCACAAGCCGTGGTTCTACTGTTTCTGCTGAAGACTACAAGGTTATTCTGCCTCAACTGCCAACTATAAATATGTCATTGAACACTGTTTTTCTGCATTGTGATGTGTCTGCCAGGCCATATCGAATCAACGACTTCGAGGAAGAATGTGAGCGACTACAAGTAGTCAAGGATGTGGTGTCGATAGGTGCCTACCAGATGAATCATGTCTGGGCATTGACGACACAATCAATGGCCGCGAAGCAAGTGCTCGTAGAAGCAAGGGAACTGCGCATCAAAGGTAAACGATGCCTTGTCATCGATCCCAAAGACAGTCAGGTGAGAGTCAAGCTTCATTGGCTACCTTACCATATCAGCGACGATGCCATACGAAAAGCACTGGAACCGTATGGAAAAAATGAGGAAGTGAGCAGGGAGACGTGGCTGACCGGGAAATTCAAGGGAGCCCAAACCTCATCAAGGTCGGTGATTTTGAAACTGAAGCACGCATTTACTGTCGAAATGCTTCCGCATCAGATTCATATACAGGGCAGCAATACTCTTGTAATTGTGCCTGGAAGACCACCGCTGTGTCTAAGATGCAAGAGATCGGGCCATATAAGAAAGGATTGTCGTATTACGCGGTGTTCTGAATGCCGCAAGTTTGGCCATGAAGCCCACGACTGCAGGAAAAGATACGCGACTATGACACGGGAAGATGGCGACAACGACGATACAGAGGCGCTCATGGAAGAAGAGGAAGCTGTAGAAACGTTGCAGCCTCGTAACATTAACCTTTCCTCGTGGGTGCCTGGACCTGAGAACGTCGATTCTCCATTGAAGGATGCGGCAGCAGTTTCGCCTGCTGTGCCTCTAAGAACGGCTAAAACTTCGGGGGAGCCGGAACCTAAGGGCAGCGGAGTGTTTGTAGCTTCCTGCCCTTCAGTGACAGTGGTTTCGGCCACGGCGGCTGAAGTAATCCACCCAGAAGCAGAAGGCCCGAGGACGCCAATGGCGTCTGAAGACGCGGTCCCTCCGATGGATACAGACTCTGTGGACCTGGGAGCAGAACGCCCCAAGACGCCAGCAGCGTCTGAAGCCACGGACCTTTCGACGGACGCGGGGACACCGGAGGCGTACCTATCCATGGAGTCAGAGCTAGAGGACGCAAGCGCTATGGCTGAGAGGATGCCTGTGCTTTGTTCGGACGAAGATCAAGGCACGTCAGGGAGGACCGCAGAGATGAGCAGCACGGTGCCAAAAGCAAGATCTAACGCGGCGATGAAGAGGAACCGTGTTAACGCGGCTCCTCGGAAACCGTCCGTGGAGAAACGTCACAAGACAAGCGCACCTTGTGACCTGTGAATATCACACCTCAAAGGTATGTTGATCGGCCGGAGCAACGATATTTTTTTTATTCAATATCTTAAAGCTAGCAACCTTTAACTGCGTGAGCTTGGTCGCACGCAGGAGGAAACAGTGGTTTCTAAATCTGCTCTTACACGAAAACATTGACATTGCATATCAGGAGACTAAACTTTCATCTAGTGTGCATTTGGAAGAGATGAACCATTTCGTTCGCAACCATTACTCGTTTCATTTTTCACCTACCTGTGGATACACTGGAGGGACGGCCATTTTGGTAAAGAAACGATCAGCGGTACTAGTATACCCCGAATGGGACAAGGACCGAAACGGCCGTATATGCAATGTGGAGTTGGTGTACCGGAATGAACTATACAAGCTCATTTCAATTCATGCTCCGAATGACGCATCGCTGCGAAAAGAATTCTTTTCAGGCCTGAGGCAGTATCTTGATTCACCGTGCCGTACCATATTTGCCGGAGGCTTCAACTGTGTTTTACGTGCTTCCGATTGATCGAAAAAGCGTCTTCCGGATACTAGCACACCAGAGCTCCGAAAGCTTTTGCGCGACTATGACTTGCAGGATGTAACCGAACTTGCGCCAGGGAATAATGACGGTTTTACACATTGGCAAGGTGACTGTCACTCAAGGCTTGATCGGCTTTACGTGTCTAGCGATCTCTCAGCGTACAACGTGCGTTATAAGGTGAAGCCCGTAGCATTCTCAGATCATGCATTTGTCACAGCCACATTCGAAGAAAAGAAAAGAACAACAAGGAGGCCCAAGGAATGGCAGTTGTGGAAGCTGAATGAGAGTTTGCTAGATGACAAAGAGATATGCGACAGCATTAGGAATCTAATCAAGAAAAAAAACGAATGGAGGACACGTAGGTGCCATATTGTGGGAAGACTTAAAAGAAGAATCTAAGATGTTTCTACTTACAAAAGTTCAAGAAAAAGCAGCTCTCAAGAAGAGCGAAAAACTGAGCTTGATGCGCACTCTGGAAAATCTAATTGAAGCCGAAAACTGTCACCCGGGTACAGCTGCTATCAATCCTGTACAAGGAGTACAAAGGTGCTATGATCCGGTCCAGGACGGAATCGCAGCTAAGAGATGAGGAACCGCTAAAAATTTTCAAAACGAAAGAAAGACAGCGGGGCAGGAAAAACAGAATAGAAGCACTACAAAGCGGCGACAGCATTCTCACATCACAAAACGACATCGAGGCGGCTTTTACTGAAACATACAAGGACCTCTTCGAATATGGAAGCAACACATATGACCGTGAACTATTGCAAAAATATGCCTCAACGTTAAATTGCATAAATGACGAGACAAAACAGCTAACGGATGAGTGCATATCAGAAAGTGAAATAGAATGGGCCATTCGTAAATTAAAACCAAGGAAATCGCCGGGAGTTGATGGTCTCAGCACTGATTTTTACAAGAAATTTTCATCGGAATTAGTGCCAATACTACGCGAAGTGTACAATGTTATTGCGAAACGAGGATTGCTGCCGCCATCTATGCGACGAGGTCTTACTGTTCTACTGCCGAAGAAGCAAAGGCAAGTGCCGACAGTGAGCGATTTCTGCCCCATTAGTCTTTTAACGACCGATTACAAAACTCTAGCTACAATTATAGACGGCTTGAGTTTGCCCTTGGAAATGTCATCGGAAACCATCAATCATATGGCATCAAAGGACGTCGCATCAGCGATAATCTGCATGTCATGCGAATAATGCGCGAAGCCACTTCCGTGGATTGATCCAGGATAGCGGTTTTACAAGTTGATCTGATCAAGGCTTTTGACAGAGTAGCACATGACTTTCTCTTCACCTTGCTTAAGGCCTGCAACATTGGGGACCGCCTTCTTAAATACATAAGTATCTGCTACCGACAAGTATCGACGCGACTAGTGATCAAGGGGCAAACAACACCAATAATACAGCTCAACAGGTCCGTTAGGCAAGGATGCCCTATGTCGCCAGTTCTTTTCGCTCTGTGCTTGGAACCCCTGTGCCGAACAATTCTGAACGATGGTGACATAACAGGCTTCAGTTTTGCAGATACCTCTCTGAAAGTCCTCGCCTATGCCGACGACCTTACGCTTATGTGTGCCTCTAAGGAAGAAGTCCGTCAAGGAATGCAGCATGTCATGGACTTATGTAAAGTGTCTGGTGCTAAAGTGAATTGTGAAAAGTGCGCCCTGTGCCGAACAATTCTGAACGATGGTGACATAACAGGCTTCAGTTTTGCAGATACCTCTCTGAAAGTCCTCGCCTATGCCGACGACCTTACGCTTATGTGTGCCTCTAAGGAAGAAGTCCGTCAAGGAATGCAGCATGTCATGGACTTATGTAAAGTGTCTGGTGCTAAAGTGAATTGTGAAAAGTGCGCGGGTGCATGGTCTGAAATCAATACCTACCTCGGTGTGTGCTTAGAATACTGCCAACCTACAGAACGGACAGAATACGATTCGAAGTGACACCCTTGCGGCGAACGTGCCACAGTGGCATGGAAGAACTGTCCCATTTTTGAACAGAGCCCTTGTGTGCAATACTGTGTTCTTTCCAGCTGTGTGGTACTCAGCGCGGGTGATGCCCTGTTTACCGGCACACGTGCATCGTGTGCACAGATATTGCGCAACATCTATATGGGAGTCACGTTTTGAGCGCATGAGGCGCAGTAATTTATTTTTAAGTAAGGCGAAAGGAGGCCTAGGGCTTGTAAACGTAGAGGTAAAACTAAAAGTTGACAGGTACCTTTTTTCAAAAACGAAACTAATCATATTATACGTCATACTTTCAAACAACTAGGCGGTGGTTACTTGGGTGAGTGGATTGATGGTGCCCAAGGAGTCCCACGCGTGCACACCCTAAAATTCTACAGGGAGCTGGAGAAGGCACCTCGATTCTTTCAGCTGCGTTTTTCTCAAGAGTACCTAAAAAATTTAAAACGGAAGAGCCTGTACTGAAACACTATAGATATGCTATTCCCACCACCACTATATCGGTCTCGATATGGAAGCCAGCTGGAGTCTGACGTTTTTAAGCGTCTTCCAAAATATCCTGTAAAAACAGCGATTAAGGATTTTTGTTAAGTTACATGTCGAAGTTTAACCGTCAAAACATGGTTAAGTAATAAGGGTTTTTTTGTGCCGTGGACAACGGACTGCGCGCTCTGCCCATATCCAAAATCGTTGCAACACGCCTTTTTTTTGTACAAATGCAGCACACTTTTGGCATAACATACGAATTCTGTTTAATGTACACATATACCAAAATTGGAATAACGTAAAGTTTTTGACAGTTGAATACCATAAAAATGACAGCTGTGTGGAAACCCTGATGTTACTAGGTTTGTATGCAATTTGGAGATCACAAACTGACTACATGCTAGCTCTAGAAAACGCGAAACCGGCGTGCACCCACTTTTGTGATGCTTTTACATACACAAGTTCACTGCTTGACGGCGAAGAGTTTAGCAAGACATGGCAGGTGTGGCAGAAGCGCCTGCAGCAAAGACTAGTCTTTATGTAGATGTGTGATTCCCTCTCTCTGTGTTTATGAAACCTGTGAAAAAAACGCTTCAGTGCTGGATACTTGTTATGTTTGATTAAGAATAAATTGTGCTTGCGTGGCTCAAAAAAAAAAAAAAAGCTTGCGTGGCTCAGTGGTAGAGTATCCGCCTCCCACGCATTGGGCTTGGCTTCGACCCCGGCGGATAGCGGGTACTTTTTTTCGCATTTCCGGCGATAGCGGCTACGGGGCGGCGGCGGCATCATCGCGACCCGAAACGGCTATTGGAATGAGCCCATAACAGCTTACGCTGTAAAAGCAATGCCGTGCTCCTCTCCGAGCCTTTCCGGTATCCCCAGCAGTCGTGATGTCACCAGTGTGCATCTGGTAATGTCAACGGCGGCGACAATGTCGATTGGTCGAGCAAGAACCTACGACTTCCGGGTATTCTGCTAGCTGGTACGCGCGCTCCCTTCTCTTCCTTGTCGTGTTGCTCGCGTGTGCGCACTTACGAATCGGTAAATGCGGCCCGCACCGGAAGTGCCAAATCGCTCACGTTCCAATACAGTCGTGCTTAGCGGTATGATTAGCTACGCGAACATAGTGCGACAGTGTTGGCCTTTCTATAGTTGCGCGCAACACAGGGTTCATAGCGGCACGCTTCGCATGAGCACGGGCCGGCACGGCAGCAACAGCGAGTAGCCGAGAAGCGTGAAGTCGCGGCTAAGGCCCGTCCACGTTACCGGCACGGTAACTCGCCGCACGCTGTTTGGCAATCGTGGGCCGCCGTTCGACGGTGGTGTTGCTCGAGAACGGCGACATTTCCTTGCCGTGGAGATGATCAGACCGGGACCGATTTGTGTGGCCGCTTCGCCGCCGCTGATAGCTCGACAGCGCCGATATCGTCGCTAGGCCTCCTCCGGCTCACTTCAAAGCGGACGGTGCTTCGCAATGAATTACCGACGCTCACAAGCCGCAATATTTTCTTATCGTTGTTGTAGCTCTTCGGAATAATTGTACACACACACAAGAAAATACGATGATATTAGCGGTGCCGTCGGCTGCGATGCTAGCACAGCCGAGCCTGTCGTCTACCGTTGGTAATCGTGCAATTCAGCTCTCGACAAGTATCGGAGCTCTCGATCGTGCTTTACGTTTGACAGTGGATATTGTTTTTCATAAAATGTACAATTTACGCATCACTTTATCTCGCGGCAATTATTTTACTTGGAACAGAAGCCGCAGCCGATGATTTCGTCGCTGGTGGCGGATGCGTGCACCTTCGCGCGTCATCGATTGGCCCGTCGATCGTGTAGCCAGCGGTGCGCCGGCCGAACTGCCATCTATTTTGGACGCCTCTCGCGCGGCAGACGTTCTACGGCACTGGCGGCCGGTGCGCCGTCGGTATATTTGCCGCTAGCGTGTCCTTGCTTTAACCGGAAGTGGACAGTGTTTTGAGAAGCGCGTTGGAGATGACGTATGTCACGTGACATTATTAGGAGGAGCACTCGGTGTGGAGTAGAGACCAGCCGACGAGGAGAGTAGCGAATGAAAGAGCGAAACGAGCGATGGCCGTGTTTCGATCATCAAACGCGTGTAACTCCGCTAATACGGCACCATTTCGAAAAATTGTCGCGGCTATGTGTTCGTTCTAGACTCGTGCACAAGTGCGACACCACTACTCAATTTCGACCTCTGGGCGGTTTAGGGGCCCTTTAAGTCTTGATGGGCAATGTAGAAGTCCAGACTCATAACAGGATGCAGGACACATTGGGGTGGAGCAGTGGAGTTTTCGGGTCATTGTCTGCTTTTTTTGTAAGCAGGTTTCCCTGAATGCGCCTGTGGGTGACTAGGTAAGGGGGCAAGGAATATCTGTGAAGTGGTCCCTGCTGTAATAAGTTATCTTCAGATAGGCCTTCTTCCGCCGTCATTCGAACTTTTTGCTGTGGTAACTGCTTTTGATTCCAATGTAGTTATCACCCTCTGCCTACCCCCATCCACGCAACTTCTCGTGTTGCTCTTGTTACAGCAATTCCAACGCTACATCACTCACGGAAGGTTTGGGGGTCAGCAGGAGCTCTTGGAAAGGGGGAGGCCGCAGGTAAAGGCGCGTCCTCCCCGCCAAGGTCGCTCACATTAAATTGCATGATCTTCTTCAGCGCAGACATGCCACTCGGTATCCGATACTCGATACCCCATAGTGAGTGCCGGTTCAATCTGGCAACTCACATGTGCGGGAGGCCATTTGAGGCCCATTAGCCCACAACTACACAACCAGTTAGCTTGCTTTCAGTACTGTTTAAAATATTCAGCAAGAGAATTTCTAATTGAATCAGGGCACCACTTGACTTCAGTCAACCAAGAGAACAGGCTGGCTTCAGGAAGGGATATTCTACAATGAATCACATCCATGTCATCAAATACGTAATCGAGAAATATTCGGAGTGCAATAAACCTCTCTATTTGATTTTCATAGCATACGAAAATGCATTTTATTCAGTAGAGATACCAGCACTCACAGAAGCATTGCGTAATCAAGGAGTACAGCAGGCGTACGTGATTTTCTTAGGAAATATCTACAAAGATTCCACAGGTACATTGGTTCACCACAAGAATAGCAGAAGTTACTTATTAAGAAAGGGGTCAGGCAAGTAGACACAATCTCTACAATGATATATTCCCTGCATTCTTAGAAGTAGTCAAGCTCTCAGACTGCGATGGCTTATTAGTGCGGATGAAGGGGGAATATCTCAGCAACCTTCGGTTTGCAGATGACATTGCCCTATTCAGCAACAATGCTGATGAATAACCACAAATGATTGCGGACCTTAAACGAGAAAGTGCAAGAATGGGGTTGAGGACTAATATTCAGAAGACAAAGATAATGTTCAACAGCATGACAAGGCAACAAGAATTAAGGATCGTCAGTCAGCCTCCATAGTCGGTAAAGAGATTACGTTTATCTAGATGAATTACACAATGGGGGCCGTAATCATGAGAAGGAAATTTAGAGATGTCTAAAATGTGCTTTAAGTCATACAGAAGGCATTGCCAAGAAATGCTTCGCATTTAAAAAATTACACCATCTTCCCGTAGAGGAACCCTGAGTAGTATGCGAAGGAGCCATGGGGTCGACTAAACTTCCCATTAGTTTTAAGATCGGCCTGTCGCCGCTGCCGTTTCGTGGCAGCGGCTCGAGCCCTCTTCTCCGCGGCGCTGTCCACGGCGCTGACACTGGCGTTGACGCTGGCGCTGTCCGTGGCACTCATTGCGGCGTTGCAGGAGGAGAATGAGAGGACGAAGTGAATGATGATGAGTGGGCGAAGCACCGGGGGATCATTCGGGCAAAACGCCGGAAGCGTTCTCCGGAAGCCGGAAGCGGAACCGGAAGTGGAACCGGAAGTGGAAACGGAACGGGAAGCAGAAGCCGGCTTCCGGAAGCTGGAGCTTGGCCATAGCCTCCTATATACTTTCCATGCCCGCCCATCAGCTACGGCGCGCCCGTGCCACCTCCTTTTTTGTACTCCTCTCCTGTCGACTAATTTCGCCGCCAGGGGCGCGCTCTTCCCAGAATCGCAGCACGGTTTGTTCAAGTGGAAAGCGTGCCGAGTGAATTTTGTCGTGGACTTCTGTGCATGATGTGCTGTTCGACTGCTGCCCTTTACTGTGATTTGAGCAGAAAGTGCACCGAGTACTCTTCCTCATGGGCTTCTGTGCATTGGATGTTCTTTTGCTGCTGTTGTGGTGTGCTTGGCACCAGAAGTGAACCGGGTATATGTGTCTCGACCTGCTTGATCACAGCTGTTCGTGCATCCGATTTTCCCTGTTTGTTGACTGCTGTTACTTTTATGCAACAATGCATATGTCAGGCGCTTAAGTGCCACTTCAGACGAGATGGCGTTCTTACTGCTGCGTGCCTCGCTGCACATCCTCCAGCAAACGCAAAGTGCCAGGTATTTCGTTTCACGAAATTCCCGCTGATGCAGCCCTACGCGACCAGTGGCTGAAAGTTATCTCAAGAGATAATTGGAGTCCGAACACGACATCTTGTTATTCCACTGTGTGTAGTCGTCACTTTGTTGCTTCTGACTTCAAAGAAGGATGCAAAACGAGAAGGCTTCAAAGAGGCGCCGTGCCGAGTGTGTTTTTCGAATACCCCTCGTATTTGGAACCCCAGAAAAAAGTGGAAAGAAGTGACACAGCTGCGAGGAAACGGGAGGCCAGTGCTTGGAACGGTCCCCCAGCACCTAAAAAGCGAGCTGTTGAAGGCCAAGGTGAGCCGTCTCAACAGCAGTGCGATGACCCCCCCCCCCCCCCCCCCCGATTGTGATGGTGCCGACCACATGCAGAATCCAGTCCTAACATCATTGTGCGAAAGTGCTCCTGTTCGTACTGGGAGCGCGAGAATATACGTGTATCGATCTGTACAAGTTTCCACTTACAACTCTGTCTCGGCAATCGAGCGAAGGAAATGGAGGCGGAAAGAGCGGGACCTTAAAGCGCACATACAGAAGATCAGGAACACAGTTGACAAGTACAAGGAAGAACTTCGAAAACTCAAGGAGGACTGTCATGTTCCCGCTTTTCTCTCGGTTGTTGAACAGGCAAAGGAAAATTACGTTAGCGCTTCAATTTTGCTGGAGCAAGTGAAAATATTTGGAAAGAAAAAAGCAAAATGGTCGGAACTGACAATACGCCAAAGTATCGTTCTGAGGAACCTTTCAACACGAGCCTATGACCACATAAGAAACGCTGGAATACTGCGAATTCCCACCCGAAGCACCTTGGAACGTTTCTTGGGATCATCACGTGGAGACGTAGGAGTGACAGACCTGGTGAAGCAAAGACTATCTGTTGAGATTGCCGCTTACACTTCTTCGCAATCGAGAACGTGCTCGTTGATAATCGACGAGATGAGAGTAAAACAGAGATTGCTCTACGTAAAGCAGAGAGATGCGTTCGTAGGCGAAGTAGACTATGGTCAATCCCTTCCTGAGAAACGCTCCGACGAGCCTGTCCTAGCTAATTCATTGCTATGCTTTGTCTTGAACGGGCTTTCGACTCGCTTTCGAATACCGGTAGCCTATTTTTTTACGAAAAATTGCACCGGAAGAGAGCTTCACATCATAACGCTGCGTGTTTTGAAAGAAGTTGAGGCTACTGGATTTCTTGCGGTAAGAGTGGTCACCGACAACCACAACATAAATGTGATGGCTTATCAGCTTTTATGTAGTGGAACAATCAAACACTGCATACGCACCCCGAGGATAAAGGTCGCAAGCTGTTTTTAGCATTCGACCAGTGCCATCTAATAAAGAACGTGCGGTCCCAGTTTCTGTCCCGCGAACTGGGCAAAAATGGCGAAATAACGTCTGAGTATGTTAAGCAACTTTACAGGATGCAGCAGAATAGTATTGTGAAGCTTGCGAGATCTTTGACAAGGAAACATGTTTCCAACTAATCTGGAAGCAATGAGCGTAAAGAGAGCGGCGCAGCTGTTGTCGCGTGCAGTCACTGCTGCGCTCAAGCTCCTAAGAGAACAAGCAGGCCACACATGCGATGCTAGCTTCGCACGTGTCGGACCAACTGCGCTGTTCATGGACACAATGTACCGTTGGTTTGTTCTGATGGACGTCAGTAACTGCACTCAACATATCCACCAAAGGAACCCTGATAGCAAGCAGTTTGAGTCTGAGAGCGACGATCGCCTAGAATGGAACGCTACGACATTTTTGAACTATCTGGAAGACATGAAGCGCCACTGCCTAGAAAAGCAGTTCCTAACCAATGAGACACACGCAGCCCTGATAGTAACCACTCGCTCGAATGTGGAATGTGTGATTTATCTGCTTAAGGAGATGCGCTTCCACTTTGTTCTTACCAGGAAGATGTCGTCTGACCCTATAGAATCCTTCTTTGGGTGGTTGAGGAAATCGGCAGGCAGCAATGATCAGACAGATGTCCGAGCTGTGCTGTCTGGTATAGAGAAGGCACTAAAACGGGTATTGCTAGGGCACCAAGCACCAGTAATGTCATGGCGGCGGAGGAGAACAGCATATCGACAATTGCCGTGCGACAAGAGACCTGCCCGATGGAAAGCGCTGTTGGGCAGTTTCCAAGCGAAGCGACCAAAGTGCTCAGGGAGCTCCTCAGCAGAGATAAAGCAATGCTCCCCCCGCCTGAAGTCGCAGCTCTCGCAATGGTAGGTGGTTACGTTGCGAGAACTGTCGGTGAGAACATAGCTTGCGAGAAATGTTTCCGTTTAGTCACAAAGCCTGGCTCCTCGGCGCCGTCGCTCTAATCCGACACCAGGATAGAGGAGGTCTCCTGTACCCTTCCGAGAAACTTCTCACAGTATTGTACTGCTTGAGCAGGTTTGTTGACATAGTTCTCTCCAAAAGGAGCAACTTGCAAAATCCCCTCAAAGAAGCCGTTGCTAAGGCCGCCGAAGTGCTCCGCAAACGAGAAGTTTTTGTGTGTGAAATACCTGGGCACCATGAAACGCTTTTGGACCTACTCTTGACCAAGTTTTTTAGACCAATATATGTGAACTATGCAATGAAGATCACCGACAAACACGACTTCGCCAAGATTTTTGCAACGAAGCCCCTTTCCCGCAAGGTGCTCAAGCTCTAATAATAGAGGTTTTTCTAACGTAATCCACCATTGACTACTTCCAGATGCGTCTGCTCAATTCTGGGTCGGCAGCGACACCGACTGCGAGGTCGAGCGCGAGGCTCGACGGCTGGCTTGTACCGCATTCGCCGCCGATCGGCGGGCATGGAAAGTATATAGGAGGCTACGGCTTGGCGTACATATACTATACATATATATACAAAGAGAGGAGGGGGAGGAGGATGCACATTCGCAGTGCGGGTGTGGACGCCGCACGGCGGATGGAGGGAGGGACATCATCATGAGCCTATATTTATGTCCACTGCAGGACGAAGGCCTCTCCCTGCGATCTCCAATTACCCCTGTCTTGCGCTAGCGTATTCCAACTTGCGCCTGCGAATTTCCTAACTTCATCATCCCACCTGATTTTCGGCCGTCCTCGACTGCGCTTCCCTTCTCTTGGTGTCCATTCTGCAACCCTAATGGTCCACCGGTTATCCATCCTACGCATTACATGGCCTGCCTAGCTCCATTTCTTCTGCTTAATGTCAACTAGAATATCGTCTATCCCCGTTTGTTCTCTGATCCACACCGCTCTCTTCCTGTCTCTTAACGTTACTGCTAAGATTTTTCGTTCCATTGCTCTTTGTGCGGTCCTTAACTTGTTCTCGAGCTTCTTTGTTAATCTCCATATTTCTGCCCCATATGTTAGCACCGGTAGAATGCAATGATTGTACACTTTTCTTTTCAACGACATTGGTAAGCTCCCAGTCAGGATTTGGCAATGCCTGCCGTATGCACTCCAACCCAATTTTATTCTTCTGTAAATTTCTTTCTCATGATCTGAGTCCCCTGTGAGTAATTGACCTAGGTAAACGTACTCCTTTACAGACTCTAGAGGCTCACTGGCGATCATGAATTCTTGTTCCTGGTTGCCTTGGTGCCTTACCTCCCACTTCAATTGCTGCTTCTGAGATAAGCCTAGTTACGGTTTCATTCATTACCTCTATGTTTTTTTCTTCTTCCTGTTCTAAAGCTGCATATTTGTTTGCGAGCACCAGCCTGAATTGGTCTGCTTTCACCCTTACTGCGTCTAGGTTGGCCTGTTTCCTCTTGACTAATTTCACTCTTTCTCTCTTCAAATTGAGAGAAATCCTAGTCCTCACTAACCTATGGTCACTGCACTTTACCTTACCTAACACTTCTACATCCTGCACTGTGCTTGGATCGGCAAGGAGTATGAAATCTATTTCATTCCTTGTTTCTGCATTAGGTCTTTTCCAGGTCCACTTCCTGTTGCTGCGCTTCCTGAAGAATGTATTCATTATTCGGAGCCTATTCCTTTCCGCGAATTCTACCAACATCTCTCCTCTTGCATTCCTAGAATCGACGCCGTAGTTGCCAATTGCTTGCTCACCAACCTGCTTTTTGCCCACTTTTGCATTGAAGTCGCCCATGACTACTGTATACTGAGTTTGCACCTTTCTCATTGCTAATTCGACATCTTCATAAAACTGTTCTATTTCTTCATCATCGTGACTGGAAGTTGGGGCGTAGGCTTGTACTACCTTCATTTTGTACCTCCTATTCAGCTTTATTACGACGACTGCTACCCTCTCACTAATGCTGTAGAATTCATCAATGTTGCCCGCTATGTCCTTATGGACTAGAAATCCTACCCCGGATTCTCTCTTATCTGGAAGACCTCTGCAGCAGAGGACGTGGCCGTTAGTCAGCACTGTGTAAGCCTGACCAGTTCTTCTAACCTCACTAAGGCCAATAATATCCCAGGCAATGCCTGATAATTCCTCAAATAGTCCTGCTAAGCTAGCCTTACTCGAGAGGGTGCGCGTGTTGAACGTTGCCAGGTCCCGTTTCCATTAGCGGCCTGTCCGGACCCAGAGATTCTTACCACCTTCTGCCACGTCGCAGGTCTGACCGCCGCCTTGGTCAGGTGCTCCGCAGCCACTGGGGACTGAGGGCCATGGGTTAATTGTCGGAGTCATGAGGGAGGTAGTGGCCGAATACTGCACCAGGGAGGCCAATTCCTGTTCTGGTGAGGGAGTGACTTTGATGAAGCTTAGTGGGCCTGCCTAGTTTGGTTGCACCTGAACTAGTGTAGCCCCACTAACATAGCCCCGACCATAAGCTGCTTCGCCTCTAAAAATGGAGCTGGGTAGGCCATGTAGTGAGTTGGATGGATAACCGGTGGACCATTACAGTTACAAAACAAGTACCAAGCGACGTGAAGTGCAGTCGAGGACGGCAGAAAACTAGTTGGGTTGATGAAGTTAGGAAATTTGTAAACGCAAGTTGGAATCGGCTAGTGCAAGACAGGGGTAATTGGAGATCATTTGGAGACGCCTTCGTATTGCAGTGGACATCAATATAGGCTGATGATGGTGATGATTATGATGACGATGATGTGCGGGAGCGGTGAGATTAGAAACAGGCATTTAGTTTTGGAGCTGGGCATGCCGTGTAATTGCGTAGGGTAGACGACCGGTGGCTCGATAGAGCTGGATAATGGGTGCCAAGAGAAGGGAAAGGCAGTCGAGGATGGCGGAAAATTAGGTGGGGTGAGGAACTTAGGAACTTTGCAGTTGCAAGTTGAAATGAGCTAGCGCAAGACATGGGTAATTGTAGATCGCCGTGAGAGGCCTTCGTTCTGCAGTGCAGCAAAATATAGGCTGATGAACGAGTGTATGAGTTCACCGGTCTGAACATACACATCCTTGAGGCACCTGCTTGCGCGACCGTGGGTGCTCTATTGTAGTTCCTTACTAATTCTAGTGTTCAAATCTTCTTCAGCACTTACACATTGTCTAGTGAATAAAATAACTTCTTACAAGTAATTGGTTAGTGAAAAAGGCCTCTTAATTACTGCGACGTTTGTTAGTAAGAAAAGTAATCTGGTCATTACAGCACTGCCAAAAAATTTTATCCCCTACAATTTATTACTTATTCTCAATCTTTACTTACACTTCTGGTAACTTGGTTGACTTACAAAAATTATTGAAACATTACATTTTGTTATCCGCTCTAAAAATGTGCCCATTCTTCCAGAGAAGGCCACCTCCATGCATGTAGCAATTTTTCTTTACAATTGTTTGAGGGTTTAGGTTTAGCAAACTGTTCAATTTATTTTTTATTGCACAAATCAGGTGTCAAAAAGCCTATTAATTGAAATCGCATCGCAGTTGATCGAATAAGGGAGGTGCACATATTATGCGTTAACCATGTGACAAAGCATCCCTTCTGCTTAAATTTATTTATGCATCGTCATCATCAGCCTATATTTGTCCACTGCAGCACGATGGCCTCTCCTTCTTATCTCCGATTACCCGTGTCTTGCGCTAGCTGATTCCAACTTGCGCCTGGACATTTCGTAACATCATCACCCCACCTAGTTTTCTGCCATCCTCGATTGAGCGGGTCTCTTGGTACCCGTTTGCAACTGTAATGATCCACCGTTATCCATCCTACGCATTAAATGGCCTGCCCAGCTCCACTTTTTCCGCTTAATGTTAACTAGAATATCAGCTGTCCTCGTTTGCTCTCTGATCCACACTGCTCTCTGCCTGTCTCTTAACGTTAGGCCTACCATTTTTCGTTCCATCGCTCTTCGTGCGGTCCTTAACTTGTTCTCGAGCTTCTTTGTTAACCTCCTAGTTTCTGCCCCATAAGTTAACACCGGTAGAATGGAATGATTGAATACTTTTCTTTTCAACAACAGTGGTAAACTCCCGTCAGGATTTAGTAATGCCTGCCGTATGCACTCTTGCCCAATTTTATTCTAGAAATTTTTTCACATGATCAGGGTCCCCTGTGAGTAATTGACCTAGAGAAACGTACTCCTTTACAGACTCTTGAGGCTGACTGGCAATCCTGAATTCCTGTTCCCTTTCCAGGCTATTGAACATTATCTTTGTCTTCTGCATATTAATCTTCAACCTCGCTTTGTCGGTTAAGGTCCTCAATCATTTGATGTAATTCGTCCCCATTGTTGCTGAATAAGACAATGTCATCTGCAAACCGAAGGTTGCTGAGATATTCGCCATTGATTCTCACTCCTAAGCTTTCCCAGTCTAAGAGCTTGAATACTTCTTCTAAGCATGCAGTGAATAGCATTGGAGAGATTGTGTCTCCTTGCCTGACCCCTTTCTTGATAGGTAACTTTCTACTTTTCTTGTGGAGAACCAATCCTTGTAGATATCCATACATATATATTTAAATACAATAAACACAAAATAACATTTCGAAACTGTTTATGAATGGCGTATCAAATGCGCTGTAGCTACAATACGTGAATAATTATAGGAAGAAGGAAAAAGGCACATTTGTCTGGACTACTCTGTCGACGCCATGCCTAGAAATCTTATATGCCTCCATGCTTGTATAAATATACTTTGTTATTTATAGAAGCGTTACGCTTTGCCAAAGTGGTGCTCTGACTCAGGCCCGTGGTAATGACACGCAAATATCAAGCGTCGAGATAACTGATGTAGCCTGTTATCTTTAATTAAGCCATGCACGAAAGACCTGAATAGAATAAACATTTTGAGCGTCTTTCATTCCCAATTTCGTCTCCAATTTAACCATCTAGTTGAATAAAATATACCTTGCGAGGCTCGTAGAAGGGTCACCTAGAATTCGAAATTGATATATTATGAGTGGCATTCCTATAATTGTTACAATCATACAGCTTCAATTTGGGAATGCTGACCTAGATGACGGCATGGTATTTCTCTCATTTTTTGCAGTGGGGATCCTCATCATTGTCATCATTTATCTGCTGTCGTCCCCGAAGACGATCTGAAGAAGAAGGTTTGAACATTTCTATGCCTACCCAACCAGAAATTTGCCGGTCACGTAAATCAATGCATTAGCAAGCAAAAATGCTATGGCTCATACCCACGTAAGGCGGTGGCTACAACCACTCAGAAAAGTGAAGCGAACAGTGTATGAGGCTCCTGGGGCGCGTTCTTGTACGCGTTCCAAAATGGAACGGGGGCGGTCCGTTCCGTCGAGCCGCACAGTCAATTTGATCGTCACGGTTCAAATTGACCAATCGTGTGCGGCTCACGGTTGAAATTAACCAATCGTGTGCGGCTCGATGGAATGGACCCCTCACGTGCCATGTAATCGACCAGTAGTTTCGTAGCGTTGCAGGTATGATCCATGTTCGCCTGAAGGAACTTAATATTAGTCGCACTAGCCATGACGAAATGCTGCGCCATGACAGTGAGAACGCAGGCGAGGGAATAGAGACCACTCGCGACACGACGCGTTCACTAAAGGTAATCCCCTGTGTCAAAAAAAATGGTAACAAACGTGCCCCGTCCGCGCCAGCCGACAGAGGGGGACGCTAATGTAAATAAACAGTGTGGCATGAAACACGAATGAAAGAACGGGCGTGTTCAAGTCAGCAAGAAACGGATCCAACATTAGAAGGCAAGTCGGTTGAGGGTGGAGAGACCATGGAGGAAGGAAAAAAACTAGGAGGGAGCGTCACGTGACAATCTTGAAGCCTAGTCATAAAAAATTTAGAGGTATGGGATGATGGAAAATAGGCCCTCACGTGATAGGCAAGCGGTAGATTTTACTCGGCTCGCTTTGGTGGCTTCGGTTTCGTCTGCTGCGGGGGTTTCGGAATATGCGCACATACTCGGCGTGGCAAAGGTGCGCCGAGGTTAGTGAAGGAATTCGAGTGTGTGAAGCAGTTGAGTCTCGCCGCCTAATTAGCAGACAGGCGCCAAGGCTGTTGCGAACGAAGGCGTCGGTTAACCGGCATTGCGCCGAATAACCCGGGAGGACCACCTCAAGGACGACTGGTTGCGTTTCGGTGTGGTTTCAGGGAAACGAGGGAACCTTTGGCCCTGCAAACGTGTGAAGGCAACCAAGCCGCCCTTCCGACGACGATTCGTTGCGTTTGACGACGTCTTCTGGGAAACAATGATGCCTTTCGCCCCCGCAAAATGTGCACGCGATTAAGCGAGCGTACAGCTAGGGTCCGAAGCGACTGTCCCTACGGGAAAAAATGCGTCCCGTCTTGTGCCCAAGGATGGACTGGCGAGCCGGAGACTCCGAACATATTTAGGGCCGTGCCGGCCCGTAGCGCAGTCGACACTGTTGTTTGAGATTTGCTCAAAGTCTTCGGCCTCTTAGCAGACCGGCGAGAACTCCCGTCAGCAGTAGGCGCACCTGCGTGATGAAGTGTTGTGTGCCAGGATGCCCTAATCGAACAGAAAATCGGCGCGATGGCCTTTCCTTCCATAGGTAAGCACAATGAACGTTTCTTTTATTTATGAAAATGCAACTGCAATAGTCGCGATCATTAGCGACTACGTGCTCGTGTGAATTATAACTGACGAAATAGTGGTGCAATACTATTCAAGCCATTTTTTTCCAACTTTGTCATAATTCCCACTAAGTGTTAAACATTTATTTCTCTTTAAAGTACTTTTATCAGCTAGCGTACACTCCTAAAAAGGTACGATGTGAAACTATTTATTGTCGAAGAATTACATTTCCTGCTATAAAAGTTATTATTGACTTAATTTTGTATTTCTTGTGGTTGAAAACAATCAAAATTGCAATAAAACTAATTAATTGAAGAAACCATGAACGATTATTCTTCACATAACATACCAAGTTTTGCAATAGTTGCCAAGAACAATAATTTTGTAGAGAATATTCTGCTCGTAGTAACTCGGCTTGTCGTGAGTGCAAAGCTCAAACATCATGTTGCAAAGTTCAATCACTCCCCATGTTAAGGCTAAATATAATTTTCTTTTTTTTCAGAAGATAGGATGTTGGTTGACATATTTTAAACAACAGGTAAATAACAGTTCAGATGAAATAACACAGTTTTACTTTAAATTACAGGAGTGAACATCATTTTCATTCATTTATTAGTAGTACCCTGAAGGCCTGGAGGCGTTACAGAGGGGGCATTACATTACATTATGTATGTGTTACAGCTATATCTTTGATTTTTTTGTGTGAAACATGCACTGCAAAGTTACTACAGCTCAATTTCCCCCGAGATTCAATTAGCTGCATGTGTATTTTACAAGCACACTTAGATCAAAGATAGTTTTCTACACAAGGGGATGCGGTGTGTAGGGAAAGCATGCACAGATCATGTGAGGTCTTTTGCATGACTCTGCAAAGGTTGTGTAAATGCATTCCACAGCAAGTGTTATTGTTGGACCTCTGGTGGGTTATTCTTTAACTGCAGACGCTTGCAAAGGACGATGCCACAGCAATGAGTGAACCTTAAAGTGAAGCAGCTACATCCACGGGAACATAACATCATCAAGTTGAGCCAGTAAGTTGGTGCACAGCTGTATGCAGCCATAATGCATGTTTCCAGTTTGATCATACCTTTTTCATGACTGTGGTAGATGTCCCCCACCATTCCTGAAGTGAAATATGCTTTTCTTATATTCAGGCAGGTCTCTCTCAAGCCACAATGGATATGGACATCTCTGAGGGCTTGTCTGATTGATGTGCTAGCAGAGGGTACTGCTACATCTGCTAGCGCGTTCTTGACTGATTCAGACATCGCTGAAGAGCCTTCCGAAATCCACCATGTCCTGGCATGTTTGATTGTCGTAATGATCACAGAGGTTGCTTAAGACATTTTCTCACATGTGTGCCTTGGTTCATTCATGTTCTGATCTGCTTTGCAAAAATCTTGTGTTTCCCTTTAATATATATTTTGGATTTCACCTTTAAAGTAATTTTTTAAGTTTCAAAAATGCATATGAGACTGTCATAAAGCTTTTTGTAAGATGTTTTCGACAGATTTAAAAGATCTATTAGTAATGCTCAGAATGAAGACAAAGATAGAACTGTTCAACCTATCATTGGCTACATTACAGCCCTTTTTTGACACAGGTGATAAGCATACTGCGTTCAAATTTCATTGTTGACACTGGCAAAAGCAAGTGCTAATGAATGAAAGCCATATATGCTACATCATAATCTAATTTTAGTCAATCTAGGATAAGTACAAGATAAGGAAAATAAAACAAACTGCAGCAAAGCAGTGTTATGTAAGATGAAAAACCACTTTTTTTTCAGTAAAGTTGGAATAAGGAAAACACACTCCTTCTCTGAATTATACTTCAGCCATGTCCTCTCATTACACACATAATTAACACCCTTGCTAGGCTCCAACATTTATAACAGTAATAAAATTTATAACATGCCAACTGTGCTGGTAAGCTTTATCAACATTTTTTGGGACAGTAGATAAAAAATACAGTATATAGCCACAGCCACTGATCTCCCTAACAATGTCCTGCTTGCTGGTCATTATTGTGCTTAAATTTTCAATGAAGCCAATGGTGTCGCTATTAGTCCCAGGTTTTAGCTTCAACTCTGCATCTGGTGTTTCGTTTGCACGATCAGCAATTTCAAGTTATGTTGCAGTAAGCAGTCCCTCCTCATTGCACTTGGTGTATTTTGTCCAGTCTCCCAGTCCAAGGCTCTCCAGGACGCTCAAGGGTGAAGCTTCTGCAGCACTGCCTACACACAACCCAGCGACACCTCGAACAGCAAGGCATACTATGGTGAGGATAATACTCGAGCACTACAATTTTTACATACTTGTTTCCTTAGGTAGCTGCAAGTGAAGTGGCATATATTTTCGTGGCAACTGTTTAATAGCTCAAGCATAATAAATGTCACTCAGTGAACTGCACTTGGACACTAACATTTATGATCATGGCAACCATCTAATTAAATACTGAAACATTCATATTTGTTCGCAGCGGTATGAGTTTCCTCAGGGTTTGTATTTAACACCAATTATCGGCCAATAATCCTTTTTAAATTTTTCTTTTCCATTCAAATGACACAATAACTAGAAGACCAACAGGTTTTTCACAATTTTCTATGCTCTGTATATGTTCAGTCGGTCACAATGAGCCGTGCTATATGAGCTCAGTATATTTTGCCCACTCAAACTAAAAGGCTTCTTTAAAACATCGCTCATTGAACTATGCTACATTGGCCTCTTCTGTGTTAGTTGTCTTGTACTTCTACCTTTCCTGCCTGGGCCCAGATGGGCCTGCAGTATTTAGCAAATAAATAAACAAACAAAATTAAGTGGCACTAGTAAGCTCGTGTGGATGGCAGTTTTATGCCCCCACAGTTTTTAAGTTCACAATAGTGTAAACGGAAACCGTTGTGAGCAATGTATTGACCTAAAATTAAGCATTATATTCTTCATAGCTTGCACAAGAGTGTATGCCACAACAATTAATTTGTTCTGCGTACGTGCTTTGTGTCATGAAGGTCGCTCATGCACCTGTTAAAGCGCGTCATATTTTGCAGCCACAGCCAGCAGAAGATGCACCTGAAAAGGCCTGAGGCATGAAGTATGGCGTTACACAATTACAAACTGCGACCAAGAAGAAGATGAAGACTCTACGGCAATCCCATCAACAGCTTTTTCAAAAGGTTGCTCATCTCGAAAATGTCATAGAAGATTTATCTGACAATCGCATTCTAGGAAATGAGGATGTCGCCATATTGCAGAGTCTTGGTGGGGCAAAAAAAGACTTGCTCATGCGTCAACTGCCACATCAGTCTGGTGCCAGCAATGTCACCCGCTTACTCGCCAGAGCTCAGGCCATTTGCAGTGACTTTGCATTTTTATTCCCCTAGAGCATACAGATATGTACGAGCTGTTTTCAACACATGCTTCCCGCATCCAAAGACACTGTGTAAATGATATCAATCCATTGATAGGGCTGCTGACTTCAATAGAGGCAATGACTGAATTGGCTATCAAGGTAAAGCACGGCTCTCCACATTATGCAATCTGGTTGTGGATGAGATGGCCATTCAAAGAAGTAGTGTGGGATGGGAAAAGCTTCCATGGATATGTTGACATGAGCATTGATGTCAATGATGGCAGCTTTCCAGTTGCCTAAGATGCATTTGTTTTAATGCTTGTTGCAATCAATGGCAGATGGAAGCTGCCAATTGGCTACTTTCTAGTGCATGGCCTTGGTGGTGAGCAGAGGTGCAATTTGGTACTGCAAGCTGCTAGCTTCACTCACGAAAAAGGTGCACACATTGTGAGTTTGACCTGCGATGGCGCTGCAGCGAATTTGTCATTGCTGCACAGCCTTGGCTGCAAGATGGACCTGACTAAGCTGGATGCTTCTTTTCCACATCCAGTGACAAAAAAAGCTTTTCTTTGCCATGTTGGATCCCTGTCACATGTTGAAGCTACTGTGGCACACCCTGTTTGATAAAAATGGCTATTGTGATACAAACAAACAGTTCATATTGTTGAAACACATTGATGAGCTGCATGAAATCCAGTACACAGAGGGCCTACATTTGGCAAACAAACTTAGACAAGCACATATTACCTGGAAAAGCCAGCCCATGAAAGTCTCATTGTTGGCTCAAACATTCAATCGATGCAAATAGTCAATCGGTAGCAGATGCTCTGGGTGACTGCAGAGCTAAAAAAAATTCAAAATTTTCAAATTCCTTGCCAACAGAAGAGTTTATCAGACATGTCAACAATGCATTTGACATTTTAAATTCAAGACATCCAAGGCAAGAAGAATAGAAAGGACCACTGTGTCCTGAAAATGTGGCTCCTGTCACTGCGTATGTCAAAGAACTTATGGCTTACTTTTGCTCGCTTAGGTAGTCTGCAGCTGGTAAACTAATGACAGGGACCAACCAAAACACAGGCTTCATTTGCTTTGTGGTGTGCTTAGACAACCGTCCATACAACCACTTGGTTACAGAAAATGGCCTATTGGCATATCTTCCGACTTCCAAGCTCAGTCAGGACCACCTTGAGTTACTTTTTTGCTGCAATAAAATCATTTGGGGGCTGCAATGACAACCCAACAGCAAAGCAGTTTACAGCCGCATTGAAGCGTCTAATAATTCGTAATGAGGTCAAGGACATTGATGGCGGAAATTGCTTTCTATTGGAACACATCGAAATTCTCTTTGTACGCTCCTCTGAAAAAAACATACTCCATCGATGTAATTAACATCACTGCCCCTCAGAGAAGCCCTGCAGCCAGTGAACCACTCACAGAAGCAATTTTACAGGATCATGGTTACTCTGCTGACCCAGGCAATGTTTCTGAGCTTGTGTGCCTGCGGCTCGCAGTACTGGAAGAATTGCTGCACAAGTTTTCTCGTGGGTGAATTATGTTCATGATGGCCCACACAGTTAATTCCTTTATCCATCAACTTCACCTGTCCCACCAGGTTTTATGTTAAGGCATTTATTTGTTTTTTGAGTGACTTTGTAAAATGCATATATTGTTCAAGAGCGTTGTATGCAGATGTCAAACTTTTATAGAGGGAAAATGTGATACCTTATTGTAAATTCTGCAAGTACATGTTTGTTGTCTTGCTGAATGCTGTAGCTTGAATCACCTGCATGCAAATTATGCTTAAACAATTGTTCTGTTCAGCCCAAGCTAAACAGTGTGGACAATGACGGTAGGTTAGCTGGCCAACGCGCAGAACTGTTGTCGATGCCGTCGGCGTTTTGCCCGCGTTCGCACCGAACGCGCGCGGCGTTGGTGACTGTTGCCGGTGCCTCTGGGGGCGGCTCGGAGGTTTTCGACGAGATCAGAATGGGACACTCGTCGAGCAGCGCCGGAAGTCTTTACCTCCTTTTCGCCTCGCAACGTGTTTGTATAAATAGGCACTTGGTGCCGCAGCTATACGTCGCTCCCGATCCCTCCCTCCTGTCCCCCCTCGGCCTTTCGCGCGACGGAAGACGTCGTGTTTGCTCTATGTATAGGCACCGGGCGGCCGTTGTAAGGCGCCAGCGGCGCGCCGGCGATATGCTGGCGAACAGCGCCGCGAACGGCACCTGTCAGAGCACTGGCATGTGAAGCAGACGACGGGACGAAGGCGCTCGGTGCTTCCAGTGATTTGGCACTGCGGGTTTTAAGGGCTGACGCACCGGAAAACGCATTTTCGTGTGTCTGATTTTGAGAAAGGTAGTCACTTGTACGAGGCAGATCACATTCGTGGCATCAAGTAGTATATAAAGCAGAAAACGAGCGCAAATTGCGATGCAAATGCACCACGCGAACGGAGCTCACCGCGGCAAGATAACACGTGGAACTCCAGCAGTTATATTCCAGATGTTATTTTGCTGTGCGCGTTAACATTCTCGCGTATTTAATCATGTAAATAGGCGAAGAACACAAAAATTATGGAGAGAAAGAAAAAGGAGACATACGTCTTCCTTATTCTGTTTCTTGAGCTGCTTCGCCGATCGGACATGTGTCAGTCGTTCTCTGTCCGTTGTAGTTCTTTTATCTTTGCAATGCTTCCCCATTCTTAATTGCTTATAAACTAGCCCACTCTTCAGTTACTGCCCATTTTATATAGCTTAGCGCGACGGGAGCCGTCGGTGGCAGCGAGTGTGAACACGCCACTGCGTTGGCGTTCGCCGTCGATGCACAGCACAGTCGTGTGCCGGACTCAACCAGAGTTTGGAATTGCTACGAAGGAAAATGTACATTAAAAGAAAGACTGATACACTGATAAGACGGCAAAATAACTACAACTTCTGTGCCCAAGCTCCGGAGCCGTTACACTGCGGAGGCGAAGACAGGCAAGTGGGACACGAAGCTCTTGCGTATGAATGGCTCTTTTATTAACGTTAGAACAACTAGACCATAGCAAATCAGCGTCGGAAATGTAGTGCCCAGCGATTGAAGCGCTGGCAGCGCGCGGCTGCCGCCGTTTTTTTTTCTTCTTTTTTTTTTTTTTCGCGCCACAGGTGAGCGCCGTGAGACCATGCAAATGCAGTCATAATGCGTTACTAAGGTTCTGGCTTTCACTCTACACCACAATGCATGAGTTTGGCGTCCCCAGCGCTTACAGTCAGTGCAAAAAGCGCTGGCGACCATGCGATTCGAGTATCGCGTTATTGCTGAGCACTGTATGCGCTGTTGCCTACAAACCGCACATATACAGACTTTCCGCCTGAAAAACGCGATGCCGCGATGAACAACGATTGAATTTAATGGCCTAACCAGTTTCAGTCATGTTTCAGTAACTGTTGGTGCACCCAAAAACGCAACATGTTTGATCAGACTTGGTTTCAAGGCAGCGCCTGCTGCGCGCGGCCCGGCCGCCACATGCCATACATTCGCGGCGCAGCCGCATGAAGGCGCCACCGGTCCAAATTCATCCCGCGCCCGGTGCCTATATGGTGATTGCAAAGAAGGAAAGAGACGCTTAATTCTGTAGCCCTTCATGGAGCACGGCGCAGAACGCGCGTTTGCTTTCCGCCGTGCGTTCGCTCCCCGTGAAAGTGCGCGTCTCTCGGGCCCTTTCACTGGCACATACAGCATACGGCGCGCGGCGACGGTTTCATCGCCGTTGACGTCATGCGGAACCTCACGGCGACGGCGACGGTGACAGCGACGGCGAAATCGACGGCAGAAATCCGATTTGGAGTGTCCATATAATTGCTATCTCAATAAAACATTTGTTTCAGGTTTAAGTATTTCACTCCTCAGGTCGCCTCACCAGAAGTAATATTTATTTATTTATTTATTTATTTTCTCTCAAGGCTCGAGGGCATTAGAGAGGAGTGGTGAGTGCGTATAAAGTCGTTGGCAATCTTCTTAAAATTAATGGTTTCACAGATGGCAGTGATGGAGGCGGGAAGGTGGATGCAGTCGTCGGCAGTGCGTGGTACGAATGAGCAGAAGTAAGAGTTGGAGTTGCATGGTGGTAACTCCAACTTCATTTGGTGATCTATGCGAGGTGAAATATAGGATGGGTGAAGGAACAACTCATCCTTCAGAACGGGATTACTGTAGTAAATTTTATGAAAGAGGCATAAGCGCATAAACTTACACCGTATTGCAAGGTCTGGCAAACGGAGCGTCAGTATTATTGATGATACGCTTGGGTGACACGCATAATTTGATAAAATGAAGCGGGCGACCCTGTTCTCAAGTGATTAGAGAATATTTGTTAGATTAGCTTGACCAGGGTCCCAAAATGCAGCAGGCATGTTCGAGCTTGGGACGTAAAAATTGTACGTATGAAACCGAGAATGCGGTTAGCGTTATGTATAGTTCCACGAGAGATTACTAGTGATATGTATACCAATATGGTTGTAAGATTATTGAAAGGCTAATGGTGTGTTATTGATGGTATAGTTGAAAGAAACAGAGCAAGAAGAAGCTCGCGAGACACGCATGTTTTACATTTATTTATATGAATGATCATTACAGAATTGGAGCACCCAGAAAATACGGCGGTAAGGTCGGATTGCGCGGCAGTATGATCAGAGGCGTTAGTGATGACGCGGTAAACTACGCAGTCATGGGCGAAAAGTTTATAGAAATCTAAAGTGACGAAGATCGGGAGGTGGTTAATAAAGATTATGAAGTGTAGTGGACCAAAAACAGACCTCTGAGGTACCCTAGGCTGTACAAAAGGGATGGAAGTCATGTCCGTTAGCAGATACATATTACAAGTGATTAGAAAAGAAGCACTCAACCCAGCGCAAGATATTAGTGTCGAGATTAAGTTTACGCAACATAAGGAAACGCAGTTTGTGAGACACAGAGTCGAAAGCCTTCGCGAAATCGAAGAATATACAGTCTATTGTCAGTCCCTTGTCTGGAGCACCAAATAAATCGTCAGTAAAAACCAAAAGCTGAGCGTCGCATGAAAAACATTTTTCACGAAATCTACATCTCGAAATTTTGTCTTAATTACCTTAGCAATGAACGCATGTGGAGAACGCCTAATACAGTTTCGTGGAGCCAAACTTTTGAATCAACGGCTTCACATGCAAGAGGCTTCGTATTTTCCGTCAGCCATAAGGAACTCGCATTTTGCCTATTGCAATTAAAGAAATTGAGTTTTCTTATCAAATTGTCGCAGTTTCACCCGAAAGGCGAAGCATCAATTGCGATAGCAAATTTGTAGAGGGCTATACGGAGTAATGATAGTAGCTTTATCAGCTGTATAAACTTGGACATGCAGCAGCACCGGCAACACGCAGAACTGTTGTCGACAACGTCGGTGTTTTGCCCGCGTTCGCACAAAATTCGTGTGGCGTTGGTGACTCTTGCCGGAGCCTCTGGGGGCGGCTCGGAGGTTTTCGACATCAGAACGGGACACTCGTCGAGCAGCGTCGGAAGTCTGTACCACCTTCTCGCCTCACAACGTTTTTGTATAAATAGGCACGTCGTGCCGCAGCTAAACGTCGCCTCCCTCCCCCCCCCCCCCCGCCCCCCCGCGACCTTTCGCGCGTCGGAAGAAAGCGTACGCAGAACGCGCGTTTGTTCTCCGCCGTGGGTTCACTCCCCGTGAATGCGCGCGTCCCTCGCGCCCTTTCACTCGCACATACAGCGTTGGGCGCGCGGCGACGATTTCATCTCCATTGACGTCATACGGAACCTCACGGCGACGGCGACGGCGATGCCGACGGCAGAAATCTGCTTTGGAGTGTCCATATAATTGCTATCGCAATGAAAACAAATTGACTTGCCATCCCAGCCCTGCGAATTTGTATGTCCAGTGATACTGTAGAAAACCACCATTAGAACTGCTATACCATCCTTTATCGCTTTACAGTAATAGAAGTAATGGTAATTTAGAGTAATAATAATATTGGGAGTAATGGTGATTTTTACAGCACGCCGCCGCTAGTCGATTGGTCGTTTCGTTTTCCCATTGACACTGCTCGTATTCACGCTGCTTCTCGTGACACCTTCCACATAGTCTGGGCGTGCCAATCATCCCAGTGTGGAGTTAACGTTAACTAGTTAACCTCTTGATATATATTTTATGCCGACAATCTCGCTTACAGGTGTTTCTGTAGCTCTTCCATATGTTTCTAAAACACTGGGTAAATCTGTGATCTTATTTATTTTATGTAATTGCGCTTATTATTGGGCGGAGTTACCCTGTACTTACTTGGACTAACACAACTATCATGTACAGAACTCCCTGCTAGCCACTGGTTGTCAGTGTAGACATATTGTGTATTTTTTATGATATAAAGAGACATAATACATTTAATTGAATTGAATGTTGCTGATGCCAAGCAAAGGCCGAAAGACAGGACATTCAATCCAATGAGGTCACGCGGTGCAATAAAGGGCGGGGGGGGGGGGGGTTCTCGGTGCCTCTCGTTGACTTGCATTTACAAGTAGTCAGTCTGAAAATCCATCGCAGACCAGTTTGCATGCTGAGTTCGTCGAGTGCGCCGTTTACTTCGTGGTAGGAGATATACCTCCTTCTGAGTGACCTTTTTTAAGCGACAATAATCAATGCAAGAATGCAGACTTCCATCCTTCTCCTTAAAAAAGACCACACGAGACGCCCACGGGCTTTTTGACTGCTAGGTGATTTGGTCGCGTAGAATTTCATCGACTTGTTGCTTTATAACTTCTCGTCATCGCGTCGAAACTCGGTAGGGGAGATGGCGGAGTCGTCTATCGCATTCTTCGGTGAATATGCGATGCTTAGCAATTGGTCTTTTTGCAAACCTTCATCTTCATGGAAAGCAGTTTTTGTATTGCTGGAGCAGACCTTTGAGCTGTATTTGCTTATGCCTGGGAAGTCTCGGAATAATATCGAAAGTCAGTCGAAACGCACTGTCATTGTAGCTTCGCTAGAATACTGCACAAATATGCATAATAATATGCAGAATAATGCATCCACAACAGTGACCGGCCCCGGGACTGCGACCTTGGCTGTACCAGCTCGACCGCCCGGCTGGAAGTCTGAACCAGTTCAATACAAGCTCGACCAGCTGCAGTGCGTACCAACAGGTCGACAGACCGACGGGTACGATATAAAATACACAGCAAGCTACCTACCGGTGCACGGTGAAAGTGAGAAGGAAGAGATCAAGCCTGGCAGGCAGAACAAAGAAGCCCTAGCGGGTTGCACACGGGCAATGAAAAATGACTCATTTAGCCAGCGTCAAGCGTCACTCGCTGTGTTGTCCATCTCCTTGATCATCATGGTGACCGTGTTCGTGTACTTTGAGCTGTCTGCGATTGTGTGCACTTTGCTTTTCATTCTGGCTGTCGTGTGCTCCTTGGTCTGGATTTTTTTTTCATGAAATAAACCGTGTGCTCGGCATAGTTTGTTTCTTATTTTTCGCCGCGATTCGTTGGTCGCACCTCGTAGCCCTCCGACGAGTCGCACCGCCGATATTGTTATAGAGTGCTGCCCTATAGCATGGATTTTTTATGCTGTTGTCACTGTCCACTTGTGTTCGTGGCCAATAAAAGTTGTAGGCGAAGCTATACTGTGCCTAAAATTTGAGAATTATAAGCACCCGATATAACAGGAGTAGTATATAAGACTCACCGAGGGCATAGTTGGCACACACTTAGCGTAGTTAGTGCAAAAAACAAACGGTTGTGTGGGGGCTAGTTGGTTTTTGAACACGGACCCCAAGTTGTGCAGCATAGCTGATACGAAATACTAAGTAAAAACACTAAGGCACAAAAGACGGTGCACAATCATCTTGTTTGTTTCATATGAACTATGCAGTGCAACTTGGCTTCCATGAAAAGAGACACAGTAGAAAAAAAAGACAAGTCCAGTGTATATCTTTTTTGTTGTGCTGTGTGCGTGTGCTTTTCTTGTATTTTTTGCACTATGTTAAAGGGTCAGTAAAATCTGCAACTACTGACCTATACAGTACCCAGAGCAGCCAAGCTATTTTTATTCGAAGTAATGATGAACAGGATACAGAAGCCCCTTCTATAAAAAGCGATGAAGTTAGAGGGGCCTTGAAAGACATGACCAGGGGAAAAGCTGCTGGAGAAGATGGAATAACAGTCGATTTAATCAAGGATGGAGGAGATATCATACTTGAAAAGCTTGCGGCCCTTTATACGCAATGCCTCACGACTTCAAGTGTACCAGAAAGCTGGAAGAACGCCAACATTATACTCATCTATAAGAAGGGAGGCGTTAAAGAATTGAAGAATTATAGACTCATTACCTTGCTCTCAGTATTGTACAAAATATTCACCAAGGTAATTTCAAATAGAATCACGGCAACACTTGACTTCAGCCAACCAAGAGAACAGGCTGACTTCAGGAAGGGATATTCTACGATGGATCATATCCATGTAATCAACCAGGTAATAGAGAAATCTGCAGAGTACAATCAACCTCTCTATATGGCTTTCATAGATTATGAAATAAGCATTTGATTCAGAAGAGATACCAGCAGTCATAGAGGCATTACGTAACCAAGGAATACAGGATGCATACGTAAATATGTTGGCAAATATCTACAAGGATTGCACAGCAACCTTGGTTCTCCGCAAGAAAAGTAGAAAGATACCTATCAAGAAAGGGGTCAGGCAAGGAGACACAATCTCTCCAATGCTATTCACAGCATGCTTAGAAGAAGTATTCAAGCTCTTATACTGGGAAGGCTTAGGAGTGAGAATCAACAGCGAATATCTCAGCAACCTTAGGTTAGCAGATGACATTATCCTCTTCAGCAACAATGGGGATGAATTACAACAAATGATTCAGGACCTTAACCAAGAAAGTGTAAGACTTGGTTTGAAGATTAATATGCAGAAGACAAAGATAATGTTCAGTAGCCTGGCTAGTGAACAAGAATTCAGGATCGCCAGTCAGCCTCTAGAGTCTGTAAAGGAGTACGTTTATCTAGGGCAATTACTCGCAGGGGACCCTGATAACGAGAAAGAAATTAGAGAAGAATAAAATTGGGTTCAACTGCATACGGCAGGCATTGCCAAATCCTGACTGGGAGCTTACCACTGTCGTTGAAAAGAAAAGTGTACAATCCTTGCATTCTACCGGTGCTAACATATGGGGCAGAAACTTGCTGGTTAACAAAGAAGCTCGAGAACAAGTTAAGGACTGCACAAAGAACGATGGAACGAAGATTGTTAGACCTAATGTTAGAGACAGGAAGAGAGCGGTGTGGATCAGAGAACAAATGGGGATAGCCGATATTCTAGTTGACATTAAGTGAAAAAAGTGGAGCTGGGCAGGCCATGTAATGCATCGGATGGATAACCGGTGGGCCATTAGGGTTACAGAATGAATACCAAGAGAAGGGAAGCGCAGTCGGGGACGGCAGAAAACTAGGTGGAGTGATGAAGTTAGGAAAATCGCAGGCGCAAGTTGAAATCAGCTAGCGCAAGACAGGGGTAATTGAAGATCACAGGGAGAGGTCTTCTTCCTGCAGTGGACGTAAATATAGGCTGATGATGATGATGTTACCGAGTAGCAATGCTCCCAATTTAACAGCAGGTGAATATTGTGCACCTGCAAAAAAATTGTAGAAAAAAAGCTATTTATAAGTAAGATGGCTGTGTTGGCCTGTTATATATATATATATATATATATATATATATATATATACAATGCCAGCTTTGCAAGAAAATAAAAATTTATAACCAAACTTTTATTGGCAGAACCATTACAGCAAACTATACGTCTGATTTTGCATCTTAGACAATAGTGTACAATTTCAATAGAGGTACACACGCTCCTGATGACTTGATGGTAGTGAAGGCACACAGCTGGTACATCTAGTGGACCCGTACAAAAAGAGGAAAAAAGCACAAGTGAAGTACAAAGGATTAAAAAGAATCTGCAACTTGAACTCAAATATGAACATGTCACTGTGACAACCTGAGTGCTGCTATGTAGCATTTTCTTATCCTGTTACTCTGCGGGCACAAGTGCCCGTCTTGTATGAAGCTGCTTAGCACAGCTTCATGACAGGACTTCGCTATCCGCCATCCGAGAACGCACTCTGTAGCGGTCAGACTCCACTGAGAGACTTGCGGCAACAGGAAGGTAATGTGGGCAACATAAGTACAGATTTTGGTTGCTAAAGCTGTACCAGACCGATGGAAAGCAAATTTTGTAACATACTTTATATCCAAAATACTGGCGACTACTTAGAAGCAGCATGATCAGGTTTTCAAATTGAATAATACAGAGTGAACTTGCCCACAATAAAGCCCACAAGAAACAAGTTCCCGAGGGATTGTCGACGGCAGCTGGCGGTGTCAAGAACAATGAGACGCTGGAAGTGACGCTCTTTAGATGCTGAAGTCTGCCCATGCCAAATCAAATAATTGGCCAAAAATATGTAGGGAACTTGTTCCTTGCAGTTGAGCCTTAAGAATCCCTGCCGCAGGCAACCATAAAGCAGTCAAACAACCAGTACCAATGAAATTATGTTAGTGCATTGCTAATGACCAAATAAACCTCTTAACAGCATTGAAGTGTACAAATAAATTGTAAATTGCCACCGGGTTAGGTTATATTAGGTTAGTTTGGGTAGAGTTGACTAGAACTAGTTCTGCTTCCTTCACAATGAAATGTTGCCCTTCTTTGCCAGTAGAGTTGACTAGAACTTAAAACTGACTAGAACAATAACAAAAAAGTTTCACATCACCGGATTGTGCCAGTGTTTACTGGTAGCTTGTGGATACACTGAAACCTAATTAGAACAAGCAGGCGGATGCACTAAAAATAGTTCACTATATTAGGAAACTCTTTAAGTCCAAACTTACCTATAACGAAATGAAACAAACTTTTGCATTGTGTTTGTTCTCCACGAATTTTTTGTCTTCAGTGGAAAAATTAAGCCAGAGGTATCTGCTGTTTCGTAAACAAAACTACGCATAGTAGACAGAAACTTTTACTTGCGCCTTGAATAGCTTGCCAGTCGCTAAAAATAGTGACTCGATTGGATCTTACTTGTACACTGCTGGCACGCTTCCGAGCATTCTCGCCATTTAGACTAAAAAAAAAAGAAGCCTCTGTTATGAGCAAGTGTTTGATACAAGTATCAGTCAGCAAGTTTTGTGTGTGCGATAGAGAGGATAATTCAGTTTATGCTGGTCTGGTTTGTTATATTCAGGTTTCACTGTAGAACTGTACAAAGAGAAGAATGCTATGCACTATGAGTATCGATATTTTCCTTGGCAGTAGCCAAACATGACTTAGAGCACACAATTTGTTATCTAATTTATCTGCTAAAGGGCCAAGGCATGCTCTGTGAAATCCTCTTGAATAATATGCACAAGAAATGTCCAATACTACTCCACCATATATCGGTTGCCTGCACACACAATGCAACTCGTAAATGCAATCTTTTGGCCGCACACAAACAGTGAGAGAGATTGCGAGTGGAAAATCGTCCATGTTGCCTTTTTGTATGCCTTTCAGCAAATGTCCGCACAGCATACTCTGATGAAGGTTTAAATTTCCTGGACTCCTATCTGGTATGCTACATAATACATATTTGCTATTGCAAACAAGCCACAGTCAAGCGCGTTGCACTAGTTTTGTGCCCCTTTAGTGTGAATGGTCAGTTTGGTGACTGTTACTTTCGCATACGACAGATTTGCCTGACGGCATCAGAAGGAGTATCTTGGTCAACTGAGTCATATGTTTTCATCAGCATCAGCATTGCTTACTGTAAGCCAGTGATCGGGGTTTCGGACATGCAAGATTTGAATAAAAGGGCTCCTTTACTTGAGTATATAGCAAAACGCTGGCCAAGAAGCAGATCTTGAAAGCCATCCCAATCAGGAAATTTTTCATGAAGTAAGTATTATGCTGATATTGAGGTGCCCTGTACTAAAGCATTTAAATCAGCACCTGTAAGAGAGCGTTTGCAGAGGTTTAACATGTCTACTGTCGCCGTTGCAACGCCTACTATATTCTTTTGCGATGACAAAAACTTGCGCTTAACAGCTTTGACTTTGTTTGGCCGTCCTCTTCTTGCTTTCACCAAAGATACAAGCTTTGTACTATTCGAATGTCTCCAACTGCTTGTAGCAGTAATTTGGGGTAATGGAGCTGGTGTGCCTTGTAAGCTAAATGTAATTTGATTACTAGGAAAGGTGGTTAAGTTCCTGAAGAATGCCTCGCATGATGCTCTATTAGCTGCTTCTCACCACAATTAGCTCATACATTAGCAACAGCCTTGGACATTTCACAAAGTGTCTTGTAGATGTAGGAATACTTTTCTTGTGCAGTGTCCAGCTTCGCAGATAGCGGCAGCTGAATACTGCTTGTCACTAAAGGTGTGGCACTAGAGGCCATGCAGCTGTCGCTCAGGAAACGATCTTTGCACCACCTGTCCAGTATGCATGCTTTGTCGAAAAGCTCTTGCTGGGCAAAATGTCGAGCTGCTAAAATGTGCGCACAAGGCAAACAGTACAGATTATAAAAAGCACACATGCAACGCGTCAGGCATGATGAAACACTGTGCTCGGAACTTGCGGAAGTCACTACTTAAGAATTAGCCGTGGAAGTGACCAGATAATCTACTCCTTTAAACCGTTCATACTGCTCAAGTATTTTACCTGTGGCCTCAGAAGTACAATTACGGGACAAGGCTAGCTGAAATGGCTCACTGGCATCTAGGGGCGGATCCAGGTTTTTTCTGAGGGGGGGGGGTCAGCTTCTGTCAATGATGATGATTATTATTATGATGATGATAGTAGCCTTATTTACCGAAATTTACCGTTTTTCCTGACGATAAGCCCGCGTTTTATACGGCTAAAGCAACACCTGTAGCCCTCCGTGGTGGCTCAGTCAGCTCAGGCGTTGAGCACGAGATCGCGGGATCAAATCCCGGCCGCGGCAGCCGCATTTCGATGGAGGCGAAATGCAAAAACGCCCGTGTTCTTGCGTTGTAGTGCAGGTTAAAGAACCCCAGGTGGTCAAAATTAATTCGGAGCCTTCCACTACGGCCTGCCTCATAATCAGAACTGGTTTTGGCACGTAAAACCCCAGAAAGAGGAAGAAGACCTGTAGCGAAGCCAGGTATCGGTTTCTCCGAGCTTATAGGAAAAGGGCGTTACCCAATACAGCCATGTGCTTGGCGGCTGCGCCTGATAATGCAGGGTGTTCAAAACTAAGCTTTATGGCTTTCTTAAAGTTAGGCACTGGGAGGCACGCGAAGACCACCTGTGCAAATAAGGCTAGGGGGGCACAAAGTGAGATGATAATTATCGCTGTTAGCAGCCCAATTAACTAAAATTGAACAATAATTTTTTGTTGACTGCAGTAAGTGGGTATGTTTGTATTGAAAACTTAGAGACAGTCGAGTTTCTACACAGTATCAGTCGGAAGAATTATTCTAGCGTGTCCGTGCTCCGAGATATCAGACTCCAAATTTAAATTGTCGTACTGCGCAAAATAATCGAGAATAAAGACGCGACAATTCTCATGAATTCCCGTGAATGATCATGAAGCTGAGTGACCACTTCTGTGGAGGGATGGTGGTGCCATCTTCTCTCTTGAGTCGTGGTGGTGTGTTGACTAGAGGAACGTTCTTGAATACGGGTGTAACGCTCCGCTCCAACGCAGCAACCACTACGCTGGTTGTTTACGATATGCGAATCTTCGCGTATGAAGACTCACGACGCCACCTACAAGATGTGGCGTAGTAGGCGAGAGCGCGAGCCAGTGTCTTCATGTTTTGTTTCCCACGCGACGTCATCCTTTTACACAAGGCGCGCATCTGCTCCCGTTTCTCTAACCACGCGACGCCATCCTAGGGCCGCGCGCTGGCTTTTGCCGCTGACGTCACGCTCCTCCAATTCGCAGCCGCGGCTCGAAGCTTCGCCCCGCTCCGCGAAAACGCCCACTCATATAAACGAATCCGGCGAGCTTGAGCCTCCTATGCTTAATGTACGACAATAAAACCGCGAAGTTACAATGAAAAACTTGTAGCGTGCGAACGGTACTATGCTCGTACTGGATATTGTCAACATGTAACTGTGATCACAATGAGTGCTACAGTTAAAAAAAGTTGCCTATGCGTAGTTTTTAGTTTAGCTGTTAGTTGTTATTATTTTTATATGAACACTTCAGCAAGAGATCTCTTTCATTAAGCAGGTTGATCGCGGAACCGATGACAGCCAATGAGGCAACCGTTGACACCCCAGGGGGAAACCAAGTTAATCAGGCGCGAAGGCGCTCAAGCGGACCTCGGCGTGCTTGGCAAAAGGGACGTCCTCTCGTTCAATCGATGCCACCGACGGGACGAGTAAGGCACGGCAGGCGCCAGGAGGTCCAAGGTGTTCATGAGAAAAAATAACTACGGCAACTTCGCGACACCACACTCCTACGGAATCCAACTAAGCTTGTGAGTGAGCTAGCTTTACTTCTACATGTCTGATACAACTGGTACTCAAGAAAAATACTTTTGAAGAATGCTGGTGGCCATATTTTTTTACGACAGGGCGATCCCTCTGTCATCGAGGGGCGATGCAGAAATCTGAGGGGGGGGGGAGGGGATCAGGACATCCGGACATCCCCCCTGGATCCGCGCCTGCTGGCATCACTTACATTTTGGTTCAGCTTCATTTCCTTAAACTTGGACAATTTAGTGCTTCTATGGCTTGCACCAAATGCATGCTTGAAGTGCATGCTTGAAGTCATCACACTGGGAGACAGCCTGTGGCACACCTGCTTCTCAAGCACTGGCCTCTCCTTCTCCCACAGAAGAGCACACAACAGGAGCACTCCCATGCTTCTGTGTGGCTCGCCTAATTCTCCTGACACAAGTGGTGCTTGCACCTCGACCAGGGATCATTGGTTCATCAGGCCTCCCCTCGACATTTCCCCTGCTTGGTACACATGTGCCATAGAAAATGGGGGAAGGCAGGCTGTCCCAGGTCCACCAAGCCTTGCTACCCTAGCAACATATACGGACACTGCCAGCAAGTGAAAAGTCAGCACCTTGAAGGGTTCTGGTCGGCTGGTTGGTGTTCCTCTGGAAGGGAGCTGTGCTAGCTATCCAGACAGGAGCTGGTGCTGTGCAAGATCCACTTGCTGCATGAGAAGAAATGAAAATATGCAAACCAAGTGGGGGAAACTCAGCCTCAGAGATGGCAGGGATGCTGTCCTGCAGAGTTCAGCTGGTGCATGAAGAAGGTGCCTGGGTCTCCTTGTAGCACTGCTGGATGCGGCTTGCTCTCCAGATGGATGGACAGGCTGCAGGCCACCTGGTACAGGTAGTCTTTCAGCACCTTGTTACCAAAGCGGCTTGGCCGGACACCATCTCTGCTCAGGTAGCTAGGCCAGTCATCCACGAGACCACCCAGGAAAGCGAAGCCACACTCGTGGCAGTACTGCATCAGGGCAGCATTAACCTTTATGTAGTTGTCATTCAACCAAGAGAACTGAGCTTCCCATGGGCAGTGCTGATTCTGCCCCCAAGGAAGAATGGCAGAAAAAGCTACATGCACCATGGGATTCCTTTCAATGACACCCTGAGCGAGCTGGCGATACTTGTCGATGCACACACTGACACTGTCAACAGTGTTGTTAGTGCCAACGTGCACGATGACATCAAAACCAGCTAGCTTGTCAGCAATCATTGACAGCAAGTATTCAATCCTTATTCCTCTATGCGCGGCAAAACTGACTGACAAACTACGACGCGATGAGAAATACTCGTCCACCTATTTCACCATCGAGTCGCCGGCAACCAAAACACTTACTTTGCAAGCAATACAATCTAAAATGACACCGAGAAGAAGAAAACAAAAAAAACTTTGAGGAAATAAAGCTGAGCTTTTTCACAAACGAAAGAAAGCTACCTTCTAGTCGGCAGTATATATGTTGACAAATTCGAGAAATACGTGCTAGGGATGAACGAAGCAAGCGGTCGCGAACAAGAGCAGCAAGATCGGCAGATACGCGACAAATACAATCAAAATATAATCAAAATACTTAAGAAAAGATTAATATAACGCTAGCAAATATAAAATAACGCTGCAATGCAGCTTCCGCGCATATAAAAGAATGATGTTGAAGGCATACGAGGATGCAGCAGAACCAGGCCTTGGGACCAGCACCAGTGGCAGCAGAAAAGCACGACCCGCAAGCGCGGCTCAAGGGATGATGCGTACTGAATGGTCACGTGCTAACAACAAGAAATCAAACTACGCGCCCACAAAAAAACTGAAATATGCGTATAACTGTCATATTGCTATTAAATTTTTTTGTACTTTGTAAGGTGCTTACGTACATCACATCGCAAGGAGTGATTGTGTAATTAGTGGCCTTGCCATCAGAAACCCCCCACACTTTCAGAAACCTCCCCCCCCCTGCAGTTCTGTCTGTGGCCAACATGTCTGGTATGCCACCCTTGGTTTCAATGTCCGTATTTATCAGCAAAAGTGTGAAAGAACCAGGTTTGTGCACGAAAAGTTTTCCTCATGGTGTCTGCCTTGAAGCCCATGGTGGTAATCACAGGAAACGGGGTGGATCCAGAGTAGCACCATAGGAGAAGCCTTCATCGAAACAAATATGGAGGGGGGTTACTGCATGCTCAAATTTGTGAGCTCACAAGTTTGCCATGACCGAGTCGTGTCAGAAGTTGATGAAGCCTACTTGGTTAATGAATAACCACATAGGCTAAAATTATTTAGGTACTGTTTATGAGGACTACATATTTGCTGGAAATCTCTGAAAAAATTGTGCAAGCGCAGAATAACACCCTTCAGTAGTGGTGACGTCCTTTAAAGAATGAAAATGTATCAGTTGTACCTGTGTGGTGAATAAAGTTACATTAGAAAAAAAAAGAACTCGGCAATGGAAACAAAATTCAAAGAGTAGTACGCCAAATTGTATATTGCCTCTTCTTTATGACTAGATGAAAGCAATTAATTATAATAATCAATTGAAAATTGAACGCCAACAACAAGAATAAAAATAAATACATGTTTCAGCTCCTACATGAGAGCCATGATTGTGAACAAAGCTCCAGTTGAACCTTGTCTAATTTTTCGTTTTTGTGGTTGGCGTCCAGTTTTAAACTACTTACCATGCCTCTTTCGACCACACCAGACGAGCTTCCGTCAATCTCTTCACTACCTCAATGCAAATGATTAGAGGCTAACAAATATAAAATTTTTCTACTGGCAATAGTAAGTATCGAATAGTCGAATACAGATGCATACATTTACAGCAGGCATATTTATCTTGGTATAATTAAGCACCATGCTTCTACTGACTAAAAAAAATACGGCAAACTATCAGGAAGGATTAGGATTATTTTTAAACACAAGCTCACTAGTTGTCATTTAAAAAACTGCACAAACACCTCTCAAAATCTTTAGATCCTGGTGGCAAACAAGGTTTCTAAGAATGAATAGCTGCTGTGTGACTAGCTGTAAAAAAGTACTAAATAAATGGTGTCCAAGAAGATATCAGAAGTAGTGAAAACGGAAGACAAACACTGCTGAAGGACTTGTTTGCTGTAAAAACATGTAAAAGGATATGTTGCAAAAAAAATCACTGGTTATAAAAAATTTACACGACTAGACTGTCAATAACACTAAATGATAGACTATAAGCAAAAATCGGGGTTGTCATGTAGCCTTCCGTCATGGAACCAAAAACAACGCTTGCATTCCCCATTTTGTTTCTGCATTGCTTCGAAAACTTTTGTTGTTTTACTTGTGAAAATTTGTGATACTTTGTTAGCAGACATAGTACAGTAACAACTTTAATGCTCCGTTATTATATTTGGCAAATTTTACCTAATCAAAAATGCTGCATAGGTAATTATTTTAGAATACAAATAGTTAGCATGTAATGTTCGATTCATATTCAACACTTCAAATATTATTCCACCCCTACAAATAATACTTCCTTTACCAGTGTTCATTCCAAAGGCGCCTTCTCCCCCCTTCT
This sequence comes from Dermacentor silvarum, assembly GCF_013339745.2. Lineage (NCBI taxonomy): Eukaryota > Metazoa > Arthropoda > Arachnida > Ixodida > Ixodidae > Dermacentor > Dermacentor silvarum. The sequence goes on along the minus strand of NC_051158.1, from coordinate 156,656,415 downwards.
TTATGTGTACTCGGCATCCACCTCTAAAATCCTGAGGCATACTGATGTTATGCCGTGGGGCAACCCAAGCAAATAAAAAAAAATCCTGACGCATGATTACATTTGCATTGTGTGGTAAGTACCATTCTGCAATAGCTTTGATCTGCCTGCTATGCTGAGATACATCTCACACACTTGTGAAAGTCAAGTAGTGCTTCTCAAGAATCGTGTCCGAACTGCAGACACCACAACATAAGCTGGGATATTCAAAAAGACAAGTACGCGTTTTTGCACGCCAAGCGACTTTTAGTGTGCTCATTGATGTAAGGTGTGCTATTATATGAATACTGTAATTTGCTAACGCAAAGAAAAAACAAGCCAGCATCCCTTGCTTTATATATATATGCTCTGAACCAAGAAAGTATATTTTAGGAAGAAGATCCGAAATAAACACAAATATGTCTGCACTTACTGGCATAAAATAATTCTCAGTGCAATAATATGAATGAGGCACGCAGCTTGAATTAAAGCGACGTACCGTGCTTTCCAAAGCATTCCCTAACTTACCTGTGTTGCTCAGCATCATTCAAGAAGGTTTCACCAGATTAATTTTTCATTTTAATAAATTAGACCATTCTGTCTCGTAATAGGTCATGCAGTTTACTTAATTTTTTGAAGTCACATGTCAGGAAATCAGTGCTAGAAGAGAGTATAGCACTCTCTTCTAGCACAGCTGCATAACATCAAGGAACTTTCTAAAAACACACATGATTCATGATCATTCACTGTGTTAGTAACTACCTCCCACTGAAGCAGACTGAGAACACATCTGGGCATTGCATTCAGTAGCTGATGTAAAATGAGAAAATTGGTGCTTGTAGGTATGAATGAACCAAGTAAATAAGAAATATAGGTTCCCAATCTTCTAGTTCTGAGTGTGGCAGCATTTAAAAAAAAACACATTGCAATTGAAAGTTGCAAAACATGCTGAAATAACTGAAATAGGTAGATTTAATAGACCAATAAACAGAAACTACAAATTCCCAACATTTCTAAATACTTTTCCTCGCACTACCCTCATAAAGATGACTTTGCTTAATTGCTCACACCTCTGCCTTAATTCTATAATTCCCTACCCTTGATGCTTTGCCCATGCTGATTGAAACCTTGCACAAAGGTGAGGGCGAAAGCAGCTTGTGTTGTTAGGCTAGCTGCCAACGTCTGGTAGCCACATGTCAGTTTCTCAGAGTAAATGAAAGGGAAGCCATGAGGGTAAGTCAAAGAGAAGACGGATACCTTGGTTCAATGATAAAGGAAAATGCCAAAATGGCATTCCAGTCCAGAGAATCAGTCCAGTCCAGAGAATCAGGGACAGTCCAGAGAATCAGCAAAACTGACATAGATAGGAAAAACTGGAAAGATGCATCATGGTGTATATTTACGTTATACAGGTCTCAGTCAAGTTAAAAGATTTTTACTGTCTAATAAACTTCTACGACAATACATGACCAGCGATACTGTATATGGAACTGAAACAATTTTAGAAAGTCATCTAGAAGTCAGGATAGAGAACTGACTGAAGTGAGGGTGCTAAGGTGGATGAAGTTGAAGCAGAATGTGAAGATGCATCTTAAAAAATGGCATCCAACACACGCATTAAGTTGGCAAAGATTGGACTCAATGTTCAAGAAGAAATTAACTAAGATAATTTATTAGTATACATAGATGAGAGGGCAGCAGCAATACAGCAGAGATAACTGTAATGCAAGAGAAAAGCACGTCAGTCTAAAAATTTACAGTTGGTCAGAAGAATTATTAGGCATGGGCGCAGCCTTACGTAGAATTCCGTATGGTATGCATGATGTGAGAGTTGCATCTCATAAAAAACCGTGGCCTTACGCGCCTCATGTATGAAATGATGCGGGCTAAGATGAGTGTATCAAGGATAGCATCAAAAGGGGGGCCTCCTCGAAAAAGAGAACAAAAGGGAGAGCGAGGGACTTCCCAGTCAAAAAAAGCAATTGACTCCAATTGGGAATTTCCCATTGGTACCAATTGGAAGATTTCCAATCGTAAATTAGTACATGATGATGATGATAAAAATGTATTTATTGTCGGATGGCTCGAAGGCCTATTATGTCGAATAGGAAGGGGAGAGGGAAGGAGAAATTAGAGCCGTCCTAGAAGCTGCATGCCCTTGGCGAAACCCAAGAGCGAGTCCGAATGGCCCTGTCGGAATCTGCCAATCCAGTTGCCGGCCTAATCCACTCCTCGTAGGACGACACTTGCACCGCCCTCAGGTGGTGGTCCTGCTGCTTACCGTAGTTCTGGCACTCCTAAAACAAATGGGCTGCGGATGGTCGCGTGGCCACGCCGCAGTCAGGACACCTGTGCGGCTCCTGGGGTGCTTCTTCGTCCTCGGAGGCTGTCGAGGGACAAGGTTCCTGCGACGGGATGGAGTCAGGAGAAGGGAAAGGAGGGCGTCTCTCCCGGCGTGGCTGGTACTGCCGCCACCGCTCCAGCACGTCCGGTGTGAGGACGAAGCCGGAACGTAGCCTATGCAGCAGAACCTGCCCCGACCTGGGAAGACCTACGGGAAGTGGGTTTGGGTCTGGCGGGACACTCGCACGGAGTTCCCTCTTGCGTCGGCTGGCTGCTACTCTCAGTCTGGGTCATACGGTGGTCCTTTTGTCGTGCTAGTTGTGCTGGTTCTGAGGCTCTCCGAAGGATCCCGGGAGATGATGCTGTTGGAAAGAAGGGCGCGCGCCGCCTCATGGGCTCTCTCATTTCCCTCGATGCCCTGGTGACCAGGGATCCAATGAAGTGTTGCAGTGACCCCGCGGACCTCTGCACGCCTGAAGGCCTGCTTGACGAGAAGAACTTCTGATGAGGCTGTGTGGCGAGACTTGCAAGCATGCAGCGCATATTGGGAGTCTTTGTATATATCAATGTGTTGTGCATGCGTGTTGCTTGAGACCCGGTCTACTGCCCAGCCTATCACCCGGAGTTCAAGTTTCGTTGGGTCGTCGGGATCAGCAGTTATCAGGGGCGTAGCCAGACATTTTTTTCGGGGGGAGGGGGGGGGGTGCAAGCGTCTGCTTTGCTCTACGTGACGTCGATAATAAATATCGGTAGTTTAAGGGACTCTATACATGTAAATCAAAGACATGGGACCCCCCCCCCCCTCGCGTGTGCGTGTGCTTGTGAAGAAATTAAGTAAAAAGTAAGCTCAGTAAAATACAGTAAGTACGACAGGTACAGTGGGCGTTTGGAGCAACGGTCTGTCATCGCGCCACTGAATGGACCAGTCTTCGAAAAAGCATCATTGAGACGACCCGCGCGATCGGAGAAGAGATCATTAATTGTTAATCTTTATTAAGCGTAGATGGCGTCGTCCTCGTCGGGGCGCAGTGCGTTCAACACGTCAAGGACGGCTATACACGTAAAAATGCAAGTGTGACCAGGCTATACCTTCTCCCATAGCAATAGCTTGTTCGCTGCGTCTTTGCGCTAGAAAACTTAAACACGCGCAAAAAGGCGTAATGCTTTTTTTTCGAAGGTTGCATTTCCTGCGGCAAGTGCATGGGCCGCTGTGTCTTCCGCTGTGTGCGAGCGTGCAGCCGTCATTTGCCTTTACGTCAACACATTCAGAATTGTACAGAATATTTAGCCGCACAGCATATATAGATATGGCATGTGTACGCATTTTAAGTAGTGCGTGCAACTCATTTCTGCTTCACTTACGCCGATGCAAACAGGAAGCAGCCTTGTACCTCACAGAATCTCGACTGATTGATGTACTAGTGATGCAGGAATGAACTCCGGTCTTGTTCAGTGCATAGTGCACATAATCAATTTCTCAGGACGCGTGAACTCCGACGACAACTGTCAGCGCCTGCAACAAGGGTTTACTTACGCTGTACTGCGCACAGCAGTAATCCATGCTTGTCGGCTGTCTGTTAATTTCGTGCATTCTGTTGCGAATCGGTGGAATTTCACTGCTGGCATTAACCCCTTCGTGTGTACATTGCTGGTTTGGGATTCCACAACACAACAGCAACTACCAGCCTTCCGTAATTGCTGGTTTGGGATTCAACAACACAACAGTAACTACCAGCCTTCCGTAGGGGCGCAATCGCAAACAAGAGACGTTTCGCGCGCAGACGTTCTTGCGCGAGCGCGGCCTAACCGGCACCTGAGGGGAAGCGGCGGAAATGTATACCGGAAATTTCGACCGCCTGGGGTCTTTAACGAGCACCTAAATCTAAACGGTCCTCGAGCATTTTCGCCTTCATCTAAAATGCGGCTGCCGCATTTGTTGCTTCATTCGTTGCGCATTTGTTGCGCATTTGTTGCTTCAGAATGCGGCCGCCACATTCTCGCCGAAAGCCTCACAGAGTGTGAAAGCCTTGACAAACGCCGGACAGTTATTTCCATATGCAGACATGATTCGCTCTAAATTACCAACCCAAACGGAAGCGCCCAGGAATGAAATTGTGATAGCAGCACCGGTTTCTTGTGTTATGTCAGCGCGAAGCGACAAGAAGAAAGGGTGGGTAAGTGGGGGGGGTGCGAAAAATTTTCGGGGGGGGGGTGGAACCCCCCCCAACCCCCCCCCTGGCTACTCCCCTGGCAGTTATGAACGTAGAATGTGTCGCACAAGAACCGACTACGTGGTAGGCGACTGCTCCCTCACTGGTGCACGGGTCGAAAGCTGCGTCAGTGTACACTTGTTATGGGCTTGGTGGTGCATCTGCCAGACTCTGCGCATGACGCGCAGGAAATGCTGCCCGACGGTGCGCATGTTGTGCGCCCATGTTTCGGGGCATTGGTGTAGTGTTGACAGCGATGTCATCCCAAGGTGGAATTTACGATGGCAGTTGGGGTAAAGTTGATATGTCCTTTGCCATGTAGGCCAGTAGTGCCCTGCCTTGTCTGGTGTGCTTCAGGCGCTCCTCGTGGCCTGCCTTCGATGCTTCGATAGTTGCGCAGAGGGTAGGCAACTTCGCATATCGAAGCAGCTCCTCGACACGTGTGTGCTTCGGGAGCCCTGTGATGATGCGGAGAGCTGCTCTGGAGTACCTCTAGCTGTGACCAGTGCCGAGCAAGCAGGTCATAACAGCGTGCTCCGTATATCGCTCAGGATGTCAGCAAAGCACTCACAAGTTTTCGGCATACGTCGGTACCAGCACCACCCATGCGGAGGCAGATCCGTTTTATGAATTGCATAGTCTTGTGCCACATCCGGCGAAGGTCAGCGAGCCACGCATCCGCTATGCCTGTGTGGTCAATAGGTATCCTGAGAAGGCGTACTGGTTTTTCCGATCGCTGCAGTGTTTCGCCTCCGAGAGTGAGTGTGAGGGCAGCTTCATCTTGCGCTGAGCCTCGGATCACCACGTACGTTGTCTTCTCTGGAGATGGCCGCATACCAATTTGTGGCAGGTAGTGATCAATAACGTCAAGTGCCGCCTGTAGGGTCATAACTGGACGAATTGAACCAACTGGAGACCAATTGGTTTTTGTTGAAGTGACCAATTGTACCCAATAGGTGCCAATTGGTTTGAAACCAATTTGTTGGAATGGCCAATTGCACCAGTGGGCAATACCAATACCATATTAGAGCACTGCACGGGCCGATTTTTTCAGTCCGAGCCCGGCCCTGGGCCCGTTTTTACGTTGGGCGGCCCGCTCGAGCCCGATCAAAACTTTTATGGCGATACCCGGGCCCGGACCGGGCCCGGAAATGATCTACGTTACCCGCCCGGCCCGGCCCGCCACCCCTTTACCTTAGGCCCGAGCCCGGCCCGAGCCCGGCTCGAAACTGGCCCGAACCCGGCCCGAGACCGAAAAATACATGTTTTTCAGAGTTGAGACGCCCGATAATATCTCGCTGCACGTTACATGCACACCACCATAAAGCCCGAGCCCGGCCCGGGCCCGCGCCAAAAAACCCGAGCCCGGCCCGGGCCCGGGTCAAAAAGCACACGCTGTGCCCGAGCCCGGCTCGAGCCCGTGAAAAAACTGCTCTACCCGGCCCGGCCCACGGGCCGGGCCGGGCCCGGGCTTTCGGGTAAGCCCGAGCCCGTGCAGTGCTCTATACCACATATATACTCCACAAAGCAAACCTAAATAGGATTCCAGCTGTCAGAAACAGGTTTGCTATAGCCTTAGTACTGCATGCATATATTGCTATAACTCATTCCAGTTTCCATGAATGGGTTCATAAACTGAAAGTATGATTTCCCAGTTGGTTATGTTCTAGCTATGTTATTCCTATTGGTAGTCCAATTAGACTCAGTGGGGAATGTAAGGTGGGCCTAGCTGGTTCAAACTGGCAAGTCCAATTGGACTCGATTGGTTACATCCCTGACTCAATCGTAACCAATTGGAGGTAAGGATTTCCCAATGGACCCAGTTGATTCCAACTCGCAAGTCCAATTGGACTCAATTGGTTGACTCAATCGTAACCAGTTGGAACTAGGGATTTTCCAGTCGATTCCAATTGGGTCCAGTTCAATTCAATTGGCAACTCCAATTGGTTTCTGCTCTCACCCAATCATAACCAGTTGGAAGTAAGGATTTTCCACATGGTTCTTATTGGTCCCAGTTGATTCCTATTGGAAAACCTAATTGGAGTCTATTGTTTTTTTTTTTGCCTGGGCTTCAATGTAACAAATACAAGTTATACATGTCACAATTAATTCCAACGTGTCTAGGGGAAGACACAAAATTCCAGGGCCCTCCACCTGAATCTGCCAATGGAGTAGACAAAATGGTGTATGTATATACATATTGCGGTGTGATAGGCATAAAGTACTATACTTTTTCATACTTTGTTACCCTTTAAACTTAGGCCATTGTTGTTTTAATATAGCAGTTGCCGACTGGCAGCTAAAACGTAAATCTATAGCAAATCAGTGCTCTCTCTAGCACTGATTTCTTGACATGTGACTTCAAAAAAATTAAGTAAACTGCATGACCTATTTCGAGACAGAATGGTCTAATTTATAAAATGAAAAATTAATCTGGTGAAACCTTCTTGAATGATGCTGAGCAACACAGGTAAGTTAGGGAATGCTTTGGAAAGCACGGTACGTCGCTTTAATTCAAGCTGCATGCCTCATTCATATTATTGCATTGAGAATTATTTTATGCCTAGTAAGTGCAGACATATTGTGTTATTTCTGATCTTCTTCCTAAAATATACTTTCTTGGTTCAGAGCATATATATAAAGCAAGGGATGCCGGCTTGTTTTTCTTTGCGTTAGCAAATTACAATATTAATATAATAGCACACCTTACATAAATGAGCACACTAAAAGTCGCTTGGCGAGCAAAACACGTACTTGTGTTTTTGAATATCCCAGCTTATGTTGTGGTGTCTGCAGTTCGGACACGATTCTTGAGAAGCACTACTTGACTTTCACAAGTGTGTGAGATATATTTCAGCACAGCAGGCAGATCAAAGCTATTGCAGAATGGTACTTGCCACACAATGCAAATGTAATCGTGCGTCAGGATTTTTTTTTTATTTGCTTGGGTTGCCCCACGGCATAACATCAGTATGCCTCAGGATTTTAGAGGTGGATGCCGAGTACACATAAAAAAGGGGGGAGGAGGCGCCTTTGGAATGAACACTGGTAAAGTATTATTTGTAGGGGTGGGGAAGAATATGAATCGGCTATTTGCCTTTGATTAAGTAAAATTTGCCAAATATAACCCCTTCAACACTGGTATGCCAAGGTAAGCTCCATTATCTTGTGGAAGGACTCCTTGTGGATGGAGTTATCGAATATCTGCTTAGTGATCAGTCAGTCATACTACGAAGTAAACCGCTCGAATTATTCGCTGCAAGCATTACTAGAAAGGAAAAAAGTTATTTCACAGCTGCTACCAAACCGCTTCACGTCGAACAGCCCGTCAAATACGGTAGTGCCTTAACCAAAGCGGTCGTCTATAATGACACATTGCACTCAGAAATAAAATTGCATTAGGTAAGCGGAATTTTCAAGTTATATAAGCTTAATGTTCGCGATCTATTCCTTGACACCATTGCAGAGAATTCCGAAAATTCGCGTACACAAATGTGCACGTCGTGACTGAAGGGGATAATAACCGAGCATTAAAGTTGTTACTGTACTCTGTCTGCTAACAAAGTATCACAAATTTTCACAAGTAAAACAACAAAAGTTTTCGAAGCAATGCAGAAACAAAATGGGGAATGCAAGCGTTGTTTTTGGTTCCATGACGGAAGGCTGTATGACAACCCCAGATTGTTGCTTAGAGTCTATCATTTAGTGTTATTGACAGTCTAGTCGTTTAAATTTTTATAACCAGTGATTTTTTTGCAACATATCCTTTTCCATGTTTTTATAGCAAACAAGTCTTCAGCAGTGTTTGTCTTCCTTTTTCACTACTTCTGATATTTTTTGGCAACCATTTATTTAGTACTTTTTTACAGCTAGTCATACAGCAGCTATTCATTCTTAGAAACCTTGTTGCCAACAGGATCTAAAGATTTTGAGAGGTGTTTGTGCAGTTTTTTAAATGACAATTTTTCAATCAATCAATCAATATTTATTTGACGAACAAAATCAAATACAGGGTGGGTGAAGTACGCATTCGGAGGTCCCGAAGTAACAACTGTCGGGGGGACCTCCTAACAAGACATGAAAAGGGGGTTAGTAGGATCGTGGCAAACAGCGAGTCATGTCCTATATATAGATATATACATATATACAATTCATATAAATCGGAAATGAACGGTAAGAGAGAAAAAAAATCTTTTAAAAACATCACAAGTATAATCACACAGATAAAAAGAAAGAAAAATAATTGCATAAATCATTAAAGATAACTCGCAGAAATCCAAAAGAGGATAAATGTCACGTAAAAATAACAACGAGAAGTATCAATGTATAGGCAAATTCGGTGACTCGGTATTTGGACAGTACATTGCATAATAGTGAATCAGAACAACATCTAATTATTTCTACGTTAGTTAAATTATACTATGTGTCAGATCAAGTGTTCATGAAATGCTCCTTCGTTCTACGCTTGAATGATAATAATGTAGATGACTTCATATCAGATGGTATTGAATTCCAAACAGAAATGCCTAAAAACGCGACGGTAAATTTCCCATAATTAGTTCTTGCTTTTGGAAGAAGAAGATTGAGTTGTGCTGAAAATCTTGTGTTGTTATAATTTATTAGGCTAGAGCGAGTAAAACCTGGAATATTAAGCTCGGCATTTATAAGACGAAACGTAAGCAGTGACAGCTTATGATTAAATAACATGCGTAAAGGTAAAGCGTTTAGGGAACGGAATATGGGAGCAGAGGGAGATGTATGCGATTAGAATGCAATTAGTCGTAGTGCCTGCTTTTGCAAAGCTTCTAGCTTATGAAGATGTATGGCATATGTATTACTCCAAGATGACAGGCAGTATGAGAGATGACTGTGTATGTATGTGTAATATAAAGACATGAGAATGGTTTGCTGAAATGAAGAGCGCTTTTTTATGATTATGTGAATACCAAATGAGATTTTTTGAATAAGTGATTGAATATGGCACTGGAACTTTAGGTTCTCATCTAGTACTACACCAAGAAATTTAGTAGACGCGGATCTTCTAAGTACATTATTATTTAGAGACACTACAATAGAGTCAATGTGATAAGTTCTTGAAGAATGGAATACCATAAGTGTTGTCTTAGATGGGTTAATGGATAGCTTGTTTTTTACGCACCATGAATGAACATTCGCTATGTCAGCGTTAAGCTTATCCTGCAATGCGAGTAAATTTTTATCAGATGCGAAAATAGTGGTGTCATCAGCATAAAGAAGGTCACTACCTCTGTTTAAAAATAATCCTAATCTTCCCTGATAGTTTGCCGTATCATTTTTTTGTAGTCAGTACAAGCATGGTGCTTAATTATACCGAGATAAATATGCCTGCTGTAAATGTATGCATCTGTATTCGACTATGCGATACTTAATATTGCCAGTAGAAAAATTTTATATTTGCTAACCTCTAATCATTTGCATTCAGGTAGTGAAGAGATTGACGGAAGCTCGTCTGGTGTGGTCGAAATAGGCATGGTAAGTAGTTTAAAACTAGACGTCAACCACAAAAATGAAAAATTAGACAAGGTTCAACTGGAGCTTTGTTCACAATCATGGCTCTCATGTATGAGCTGAAACATGTATTTATTTTTATTCTTGTTGTTGGCGTTCAATTTTCAATTGATTATTATAATTAATTGCATTCATCTAGTCCTAAAGAAGAGGAAATATACAATTTGGAGTACTACTCTGAATTTTGTTTCCATTGCCGAGTTCTTTTTTTTTTCTAATGTAACTTTATTCACCACACAGGCACAACCGATACATTTTCATTCTTTAAAGGACATCACCACTACTGAAGGGTGTTATTCTGCGCTTGCACAATTTTTTCAGCGATTTCCAGCAAATATGTAGTCCTCATAAACAGTACCTAAATAATTTTAGCCTATGTGGATATTCATTAACCAAGTAGGCTTCATCAACTTCTTACACGACTCGGTCATGGCAAACTTGTGAGCTCACAAATTTGAGCATGCAGTAACCCCCCTCCATATTTGTTTCGATGAAGGCTTCTCCTATGGTGCTACTCTGGATCCACCCCGTTTCCTGTGATTACCACCATGGGCTTCAAGGCAGACACCCTGAGGAAAACTTTTCGTGTACAAACCTGGTTCTTTCACACTTTTGCTGATAAATACGGACATTGAAACCAAGGGTGGCATACCAGGCATGTTGGTCACAGACAGAACTGCAGGGGGGGGTGGGGTTCTGAAAGTGTTCACCTAGTGGACACGTCCATTTCATCTGCTGCTGAAGTGTTGATTGGCTGGGGGCACCTGCCTCGTACTCGCGCATGCCCCCAGCCCAGCTAATCAGAACTTAAGCAGCAGTTGAAATGGATATGTCCATTCGTTGCATACTTACAGAATACACCTCCTCTGCTCTGTCCTATCTTTCTGCCCTTCCCCATGTAATTTAATCAGTAAACTACTTGTTCATATATTGGTCATCTTAATCAATGTTCGAATAGCTCAACGCTTAAATAGGTATGTGCAAGTAAGGCACTGTAAACCCAAGCAGTTAGGTTGTTGATTGCCACCATACAGACCCAACCAATGGCTTCACTGTAGCTTTTCATATTAACTGAACTTTGAATGCAGAGACGGCAGACTATAAAAACAGAGTAGCATTTCTCTAATGTGCATCACCCCCTCCCCTTTTTTGTGTTGTTACAATCGGTATATTCAACCCAAACGAAGTAAAAACCAAAAAGATTTGTGACATTAATTTCATTTTACTGCCTCATTTTTAGAGGTGTAGCAAGATTCTTTAATTCCATTACGAGTTGTTACTCAGGTTTCCATCTTAATTTATTTCTCATGCTCCAAATAGGGCGACAACTGTCCTCTCATCCATAGCTATCAAGGCGTTATGGCACCTTCGGACGTTATCTGAGCTGAGTAAACGCTACAGATTGCATAATTTCTCGATACATTTTCACAGCTTCCTTCACCTTTAGTTTCTTATTAAAGCCAGCACTTCTCTTGTGACCATCTTTGAAGAGCTTGTAGTAATGTATACCTAACATAAAGGATGGGTGCTTTGTAGTGCTAGCATGCTCGGTCCTAGAGTATATTGTTGTATGGAAAAATTGCAGAACTCATGTCTGACAAACGTCGCATCAAGCATCGGTGTTTGCTATTCCACCTGGTGTTTCAATTTTACAGCATGTACACATTTTACGAGTGCACCACTAAAAAAGGTTCAAAGCTCTTCCTGAAAACTTTCAGAAGCACTTATCACAATCAATTCCCCATATAAGTGGTTTTGCTGAAGAGAATACAGGGATACAAGCATAATTAGACAATGAGGAATGTGGGTAGAAACACTATTTTCAGCACACATGTTTTTGATGAACTGCTTCTATACTGATGAAATCTGTGCTTTTAATAAAAGTACACCATGCTGCTTCATCACTCCATGCCAACTGCAAGTATCCTGTACCAGGAAGTCAAACCAAAATGTCGGATGCTCAGACTGTGAAAATAAAAACGAGTTTGAAACGTTGACGTGTAAAAAGTAAAGCACACTTGAGAAAATAAACACATCACAACAACAAATCCAGCGAATCAGAATTACATTTGAGAGGAAACATATAGTTTCTATGGCACAATGAAGAAACCTTATTCCTCCGGCGTTGTTTTTTTTTTTGTGAGAAAAGATGAAAGTGCATGTGTTATGTCCCATTTTGTGTACCTTTCACCTTTTCACACACAAAAAGATGTCTTAACGTGTCAAACTGTCTTTGCATAGCCATTTCTCTGCTCACACCATAATACGTACCTACAGTTAAAGGTTGTAGTAATGCTTAGCTTGAATGAACCAGCACAAGCTACGTGCACTGTGCTGCTAAACATGGCAATTTAAGTTAGGTTCACGCACAGCACATTCATGTGCTATATACGTTTGCTCTTGGTTGTAGGTAAGATAAATGAAAGGAAGGCAGGTAAATAAAAATGGTACCTGATGTGCTATGCAGAAGTGCTCTCCCATTTGGACAGAAGCCAAGCACAACCGCAGTGAACAAACAGACAACTTATGCAACATTTCAAATCTAGGAACTGAATGCGCTGGAGATTTTTCTGAATTCATGGCAAAAAATCTAGATGCTAAAGGTGATGCATATATAAAAAGGCCTCTGCTCAAACTGGTAACGCTATGTGTAGCTTTGTTTTACAAAATGTGCCCTACCACTGGTCACCCAAGCTGAGGCTGTATTCCAGTTGCAACTGCAAATCACTCAATTATGTCTAGGGCACACTTGAGCAAAATGCGGATGAAAATTATTGCAACACTGAGAATGTGCTAGAGGCTTCAATAAAGCAGCTGATAGCCTGAATGGACTGGAGCAAGACAAGTGCGTTTTGGGTCTAGGTACGTGCACGTACAGCTTGAAGCTATTGGACGCTATTTAATATATTTTACATACTTGAGTTACTTCTTCGTTTGAGGCAAGAAATATGTATTTTGTATCCTTTCCATTGTTACATCCGGATACCCAGGATACCACAGGTCTGTTTTTGGCATCTGATTTCTTCTCAGAGAACTACCCGTCTAAAAAAATTTCACAGGTACTTAACCCCAACCTCTCATTAGAAGAGCCTGGGTTTTGAACATGGCAAGGCCACTAATTACACAATGACTCCTTGCGATGTGATGTACGTAAGCACCTTACAAAGTACAAAAAAATTTAATAGCAATATGACAGGTATACGCATATTTCAGTTTTTTTTGTGGGCGCGTAGTTTGATTTCTTGTTGTTAGCACGTGACCATTCAGTACGCATCATCCCGTCAGCCGCGCTTGCGGGTTGTGCTTTCTGCTGCCACTGGTGCTGGTCCCAAGGCCTGGTTCTGCTGCATCCTCGTATGCCTTCAACATCATTCTTTTATATGCGCGAAAGCTGCATTGCAGCGTTATTTTGTATTTGCTAGCGTTACATTAATCTTTTCTTAAGTATTTTGATTGTATTTTGATTGTATTTGTCGCGTATCTGCCGATCTTGCTGCTCTTGTTCGCGACCGCTTGCTTCGTTCATCCCTGGCACGTATTTCTCGAATTTGTCAACATATATACTGCCGACTAGAAGGTAGCCTTCTTTCGTTTGTGAAAAAGCTCAGATTTATTTTCTCGCCGTTTTTTTTATTTTCTTCTTCTCAGTGTCATTTTAGATTGTACTGCTTGCAAAGTAAGTGTTTTGGTTGCCGGCGACTCGGTGGTGAAATACGTGGACGAGTATTTCTCATCGCGTCGTAGTTTGTCAGTCAGTGCTGCCGCGCATAGAGGAATAAGGATTGAATACTTGCTGTCAATGAGTGCTGACAAGCTAGCTGGTTTTGATGTTGTCATCGTGCACGTTGGCACTAACAACACTGTTGACAGTGTCAGTGTGTGCATCGACAAGTATCGCCAGCTCGCTCAGGGGATCATTGAAAGGAATCCCATGGTGCATGTAGCTTTTTCTGCCATTCTTCCTTGGGGGCAGAATCAGTACTGCCCATGGGAAGCTCAGTTCTCTTGGTTGAATGACAACTACATAAAGGTTAATGCTGCCCTGATGCAGTACTGCCACGAGTGTGGCTTCCCTTTCCTGGGTGGTCTCTCTGCCCAGCTACCAGAGCAGAGATGGTGTCCGGCCAAGGCGCTTTGGTAACAAGGTGCTGAAAGACTACCTGTACCAGGTGGCCTGCAGCCTGTCCATCCATCTGGAGAGCAAGCCGCATCCAGCAGTGCTACAAGGAGACCCAGGCACCTTCTTCATGGACCAGCTGAACTCGGCAGGACAGCATCCCTGCCATCTCTGAGGCTGAGTTTCCCCCACTTGGTTTGCATATTTTTATTTCTTCTCATGCAGCAAGTGGACCTTGCACAGCACCAGCTCCTGTCTGGATAGCTAGCACAGCTCCCTTCCAGAGGAACACCAACCAGCCGACCAGAACCCTTCAAGGTGCTGACTTTTCACTTGCTGGCGGTGTCCGTATATGTTGCAAGGGTAGCAAGGCTTGGTGGACCTGGGACAGCCTGCCTTCCCCCATTTTCCATGGCACATGTGTACCAAGCAGGGGAAATGTCGAGGGGAGGCCTGATGAGCCAATGATCCCTGGTCGAGGTGCAAGCACCACTTGTGTCAGGAGAATTAGGAGAGCCACACAGAAGCATGGGAGTGCTCCTGTTGTGTGCTATTCTGTGGGAGAAGGAGAGGCCAGTGCTTGAGAAGCAGGTGTGCCAGAGGCTGTCTCGCAGTGTGATGACTTCAAGCATGCATTTGGTTCAAGCCATAGAAGCACTAAATTTTCCAAGTTTAAGGAAATGAAGCTGAACCAAATAGTAAGTGATGCCAGTGAGCCATTTCAGCTAGCGTTGTCCCGTAATTGTACTTCTGAGGCCACAGGTAAAATACTTGAGCAGTATGAACGGTTTAAAGGAGTAGATTATCTGGTCACTTCCACGGCTAATTCTTAAGTAGTGACTTCCGCAAGTTCCGAGCACAGTGTTTCATTATGCCTGACGCGTTGCATGTGTGCTTTTTATAATCTGTACAGTTTGCCATATGCGCACATTTTAGCAGCTCGACATTTTGCCCAGCAAGACCTTTTTGACAAAGCATGCATACTGAACAGGTGGTGCAAAGATCGTTTCCTGAGCGACAGTTGCATGGCCTCTAGTGCCACACCAGTAGTGACAAGCAGCATTCAGCTGCTGCTATCTACGAAGCTGGACACTGCGCAAGAAAAGTATTTCTACATCTACAAGACACTTTGTGAAATGTCCAAGGCTGTTGCTAATGTATTAGCTAATTGTGGTGAGAAGCAGCTAATAGAGCATCATGCGAGGCATTCTTCAGGAACTTAACCACCTTCCCTAGTAATCAAATTACATTTAGCTTTCAAGGCACACCAGCTCCATTACCCCAAATTACTGCTACAAGCAGTTGGAGACATTCGAATACTACAAAGCTTGTATCTTTGGTGAAAGCAAGAAGAGGACGGCCAAACAAGGTCAAAGCTGTTAAGCGCAAGTTTTTGTCATCGCAAAAGAATATAGTAGGCGTTGCAACGGCGAAAGTAGACATGTTAAACGTCTGCAAACGCTACTCTCTTACAGGTGCTGATTTAAATGCTTTAGTACAGGGCACCTCAATATCAGCATAATACTTAATTCATGAAAAATTTCCTGATTGGGATGGCTTTCAAGATCTGCTTCTTGGCCAGCGTTTTGCTATATACTCAAGTAAAGGAGCCCTTTTAATAAAATCTTGCATGTCCGAAACCCCGATCACTGGCTTACAGTAAGCAATGTTGATGCTGATGAAAACAGTCTTTCTATATAACTCAATTGACCAAGATACTCCTTCTGATGCCGTCAGGCAAATCTGTCGTATGCTAAAGTTACAGTCGCCAAAGCTGACCATTCACAATAAAGGGGCACAAAACTAGTGCAACACGCTTGACTGTGGCTTGTTTGCAATAGCAAATATGTATTTGTAGCATATCAGATAGGAGTCCAGAAAATTTAAACCTTAATAAGAGTATGCTGTGCGGACATTTGCTGAAAGGCGTACAAAAAGGCAACATGGACGATTTTCCACTCGCAAGCTCTCTCACTGTTTGTGTGCGGCCAAAAGATTGCATTTACGAGTTGCATTGTGTGTGCAGGCAACCGATATATGGTGGAGTAGTACTGGACATTTCTTGTGCATATTATTCAAGAGGATTTCACAGAGCATGCCTTGGCCCTTTAGCAGATAAATTAGATAACAAAGTAATTGTGTGCTCTAAGTCATGTTTGGCTACTGCCAAGGAAAATATCGATACTCATAGTACATATCATTCTTCTCTTTGTACAGTTCTACAGTGAAACCTGAATATAACAAACCAGACCAGCATAAACTGAATTATCCTCTATATCGCACACACAAAACTTGCTGACTGATACTCGTGTCAAACACTTGCTCATAACAGAGGGTTCTTTTTTTTAGTCTAAATGGCGAGAATGCTCGGAAGCATGCCAGCAGTGTACAAGTAAGATCCAATCGAGTCACTATTTTTAGCGACTGGCAAGCAGTTCAAGGCGCAAGTAAAACTTTCTGTCTACTATGCCTAGTTTTGTTTACGAAACAGCAGATACCTCTGGCTTAATTTTTCCACTGAAGACAAAAAATTCGTGTAGAACAAACACAATGCAAAAGTTTGTTTCATTTCGTTATAGGTAAGTTTGGATTTAATGAGTTTCCTAATATAGTGAACTATTTTTAGTGCATATGCCTGCTTGTTCTAATTAGGTTTCAGTGTATCCACAAGCTACCAGTACACACTGGCACCATCCGGTGATATGAAACTTGTTTGTTATTGTTCTAGTCAGTTTTAAGTTCTAGTCAACTCTACTGGCAAAGAAGGGCAACATTTCATTGTGAAGGAAGCAGAACTAGTTCTAGTCAACTCTATCCAAACTAACCTAATATAACCTAACCCGGTGGCAATTTACAATTTATTTGTACACTTCAATGCTGTTAAGAGGTTTATTTGGTCATTAGCAATGCACTAACATAATTCCATTGGTACTAGTTGTTTGACTGCTTTATGGTTGCCTGTGGCAGGGATTCTTAAGGCTCAACTGCAAGGAACAAGTTCCCTACATATTTTTGGCCAATTATTTGATTTGGCATGGGCAGACTTCAGCATCTAAAGAGCGTCACTTCCAGCGTCTCATTGTTCTTGACACCGCCAGCTGCCGTCGACAATCCCTCGGGAACTTGTTTCTTGTGGGCTTTATTGTGGGCAAGTTCACTCTGTATTATTCAATTTGAAAACCTGATCATGCTGCTTCTAAGTAGTCGCCAGTATTTTGGATATAAAGTATGTTACAAAATTTGCTTTCCATCGATCTGGTACAGCTTTAGCAACCAAAATCTGTACTTATGTGGCCCACATTACCTTCCTGTTGCAGCAAGTCTCTCAGTGGAGTCTGACCGCTACAGCATGCGTTCTCGGACGGCGGATAGCGAAGTCCTGTCATGAAGCTGTGCTAAGCAGCTTCATACAAGACGGGCACTTGTGCCCGCAGAGTAACATGATAAGAAAATGTTACATAGCAGCACTCAGGTTGTCACAGTGACATGTTCATATTTGAGTTCAAGTTGCAGATTCTTTTTAATCCTTTGTACTTCACTTGTGCTTTCTTTCCTCTTTTGTACAGGTCCACTAGATGTACCAGCTGTGTGCCTTCACTACCATCAAGTCATCAGGAGCGTGTGTACCTCTATGTAAATTGTACATTATTGTCTAAGATGGAAAATCAGACGTATAGTTTGCTGTAATGGTTCTGCCAATAAACGTTTGGTTATAAATTTTTATTTTCTTGCAAAGCTGGCATTGTATATATATATATATATATATATGTAACAGGCCAACACAGCCATATTATTTATAAATAGCTTTTTACTACAATTTTTTTGCAGGTGCACAATATTCACCTGCTGTTAAATTGGGAGCATTGCTACTCTGTATCATCATCATCAGCCTATATTTACGTCCACTGCAGGACGAAGGCCTCTCCCTGTGATCTTCAATTACCCCTGTCTTGCGCTAGCTGATTTCAAATTGCGCCTGCGAATTTCCTAACTTCATCACTCCACCTAGTTTTCTGCCGTCCCCGACTGTGCTTCCCTTCTCTTGGTATTCATTCTGTAACCCTAATGGCCTACCGGTTATCCATCCGATGCATTCAGTGGATGGATGGACATGGCCTGCCCAGCTCCACTTTTTTCACGTAATGTCAACTAGAATATCGGCTAGCCCCATTTGTTCTCTGATCCACACCGCTCTCTTCCTGTCTCTTAAAATTAGGCCTAACTTTCTTCGTTCCATCGTTCTTTGTGCAGTCCTTAACTTGTTCTCGAGCTTCTTTGTTAACCAGCAAGTTTCTGCCCCATATGTTAGCACCGGTAGAATGCAAGGATTGTACACTTTTCTTTTCAACGACAGTGGTAAGCTCCCAGTCAGGATTTGGCAATGCCTGCCGTATGCAGTTGAACCCAAATTTATTCTTCTCTAAATTTCTTTCTCGTTATCAGGGTCCCCTGCGAGTAATTGCCCTAGATAAACGTACTCCTTTACAGACTCTAGAGGCTGACTGGCGATCCTGAATTCTTGTTCCCTAGCCAGGCTATTGAACATTATCTTTGTCTTCTGCATATTAATCTTCAACCCAAGTCTTACACTTTCTTGGTTAAGGTCCTGAATCATTTGTTGTAAACCATCCCCATTGTTGCTGAATAGGATAATGTCATCTGCTAACCGAAGGTTGCTGAGATATTCGCTGTTGATTCTCACTCCTAAGCCTTCCCAGTATAAGAGCTTGAATACTTCTTCTAAGCATGCTGTGAATAGCATTGGAGAGATTGTGTCTCCTTGCCTGACCCCTTTCTTGATAGGTATCTTTCTACTTTTCTTGCGGAGAACCAAGGTTGCTGTGCAATCCTTGTAGATATTTCCCAACATATTTACGTATGCATCCTGTACTCCTTGGTTACGTAATGCCTCTATGACTGCTGGTATCTCTTCTGAATCAAATGCTTATTTCATAATCTATGAAAGCCATATAGAGAGGTTGATTGTACTCTGCAGAAATCTCTATTACCTGGTTGATGACATGGATATGATCCATCGTAGAATATCCCTTCCTGAAGTCAGCCGGTTCTCTTGGTTGGCTGAAGTCAAGTGTTGCCGTGATTCTATTTGAAATTACCTTGGTGAATATTTTGTACAATACTGAGAGCAAGCTAATGGGTCTATAATTCTTCAATTCTTTAACGCCTCCCTTCTTATAGATGAGTATAATGTTGGCGTTCTTCCAGCTTTCTGGTACACTTGAAGTCGTGAGGATTTGCGTATAAAGGGCCGCAAGCTTTTCAAGTCTGATATCTCCTCCATCCTTGATTAAATCGACTGTTATTCCATCTTCTCCAGCAGCTTTTCCCTTGGTCATGTCTTTCAAGGCCCCTCTAACTTCATCGCTTTTTATAGAAGGGGCTTCTGTATCCTGTTCATCCTTACTTCGAATAAAAATAGCTTGGCTGCTCTGGGTACTGTATAGGTCAGTAGTTGCAGATTGTACTGACCCTTTAACATAGTGCAAAAAATACAAGAAAAGCACACGCACACAGCACAACAAAAAAGATATACACTGGACTTGTCTTTTTTTTCTACTGTGTCTCTTTTGCATGGAAGCCAAGTTGCACTGCATAGTTCATATGAAACAAACAAGGTGATTGTGCACCGTCTTTTGTGCCTTAGTGTTTTTACTTAGTATTTCGTATCAGCTATGCTGCACAACTTGGCGTCCGTGTTCAAAAACCAACTAGCCCCCACACAACCGTTTGTTTTTTGCACTAACTACGCTAAGTGTGTGCCAACTATGCCCTCGGTGAGTCTTATATACTACTCCTGTTATATCGGGTGCTTATAATTCTCAAATTTTAGGCACAGTATAGCTTCGCCTACAACTTTTATTGGCCATGAACACAAGTGGACAGTGACAACAGCATAAAAAATCCATGCTATAGGGCAGCACTCTATAACAATATCGGCGGTGCGACTCGTCGGAGGGCTACGAGGTGCGACCAACGAATCGCGGCGAAAAATAAGAAACAAACTATGCCAAGCACACGGTTTATTTCATGAAAAAAAAATCCACACCGAGGAGCACACGACAGCCAGAACGAAAAACAAAGTGCACACAATCGCAGACATCTCAAAGTACATGAACACGGTCACCATGATGATCAATGAGATGGCCAACACAGCGAGTGACGCTTGACGCTGGCGAAATGAGTCATTTTTCATTGCCCGTGTGCAACCCGCTAGGGCTTCTTTGTTCGGCCTGCCAGGCTTGATCTCTTTCTTCTCACTTTCACTGTGCACCTCACCGGTGGCTTCGGGTAGGTAGCTTGCTGTGTGATTTATATCGTCCCCGTCGGTCTGTCGACCTGGTGGTACGCACTGCAGCTGGTCGAGCTTGTATTGAACTGGTTCAGACTTCGAGCCGGGCGGTCGAGCCAAGGTCGCAGTCCCGGCGCCGGTCACTGTTGTGGATGCATTATTCTGCATATTATTATGCATATTTCTGCAGCATTCTAGCGAAGCTACAATGACAGTGCGTTTCGACTGACTTTCGATATTATTCCGAGACTTCCCAGGCATAAGCAAATACAGCTCAAAGGTTTCCTCCAGCAATACAAAAACTGCTTTCCATGAAGATGAAGGTTTGCAAAAAGACCAATTTCTAAGCATCGCATATTCACCGAAGAATGCGATAGACGACTCCGCCATCTCCCCTACCAAGTTTCGACGCGATGACGAGAAATTATAAAGCAACAAGTCGATGAAATTCTACGCGACCAAATCATCTAGCAGTCAAAAAGCCCGTGGGCGTCTCGTGTGATCTTTTTAAGTAGAAGGATGGAAGTCTGCATTCTTGCATTGATTATTGTCGCTTAAACAAGGTCACTAAGAAGGAGGTATACCTCCTACCACGAAGTAGACGGCGCACTCGACGAACTCAGCATGCAAACTGGTCTGCGATGGATTTTCAGACTGACTACTTGTAAATGCAAGTCAACGAGAGGCACCGAGAACCCCCCCCCCCCTTTATTGCACCGCGTGACCTCCAATACCAGGAATCTGGGACATCGCCGAACAGCGCCTCTAGTGGCCGCCTCTGAAAACATGCGCATTTTCTATGGGATAGCGTCGTTTTTCCCAAATAACTAATCATAGAAGCCATCTTTCAAAATATTACCGTGGAAATAGGCTCTAGGAGCTTAGCCCGACATCTCATGCAAGCGGTACCATTACTTACGACAGAAAACCCGTTCCAAATTGCGGGCGAAGTTCGAAGTATGGGACTCTATGGAAAAGGCCAAATTTTGGAGGCTTTTTTGGCCACTAAAAAGCAATTTGCGATGAGCCTATTGCATCGATCGACGTATTATTGGGGATTTATCAACTTCAATGACTCGGCTTTCAGCTAGTTGCAGCAGCAACTCTTGAAATGGCAAAAAAGTCGTTCCAAAATCGCAGTTTTCATAACAAGGTCGCAGAATTTATTCTGGTGCGTATATAAACCTAGTTTTTGCCTCCGGCAGCACTCAAACCGATAGCCGAGCGTTCTGCGCGGCCACCGATTAGGATCGCTGATACCACGATTGGCAGTTCGCAGGTTCGAAGCCAGCGGCGCCGCTATTCTTTTCATCACTTTGTCGCTGCTTAGTTTGGCGGTTTCCCGCCAGATGGCATATTCCGAAACGCAGGTCTTTTAGTTGCGGTTCTTGTTTCGTTTCTTTCTACTGTACCAACGTCTTCCTAAAAAAATAGCTGTCTGGTTTCGTGAACATGCAAACGTGCTTCCAAACTTCTTTTGCACTTTAGGTGTAATGTATTTTAGACAATAAACCCAACTTTGTGTTTTCAAAGTTGATTTCTTTCTTCAGGCAAACATTTATGAAGACATTACTAAGAAATATTTTTGCCTATGCAGCTATGTCATGGAAAGGCGTGTTTGTGAGACTGTTGTTCAGCCTGAAACGTACCACGAAAATAAATAGCTTCCCGTGTGTACAATTAAAAGACGCAGAAGTAGAAAACTTGGCTGCAGCCCCAGACGTAGTATTCTTACAAAAGAATACAGAAGCTATTTGACTGAGTATATTTGCATTATATCAAAGCAGAATTTTTGCGTACCGGATCTTCGGTGCAAATGAAGGCTGTCCGAATTATTTCACAAGCTTTTTTGCTTAGTACAAACCAATACCTCGAAACAAACATTCTATCCTCAATATGCAGCGCACGTGTCTTATCATTTGAACTATTCCCAGATACCTTCACGAAATTCCCGAAATACTAAAGGTCTTCATATCCTTTTACCACGACGTACGCAGAGGAGTATTGGAAATAATGCGAAAAGACACCGGGGCGTGTTAATGTAGTTTGTCGTGTAAAAATAGAGAACTATTCCAATCACAGACCACACCCTTTTTGAGTTATGCCCACAAAGCGTTGCAAGACATTTTTTTCGGCTAGAATCACCAAAGTTACTATGGCATTCTGCTGTTCTGTTCTTAACTAACTCTATTGCTGAATCAGATCGCAGCACCATGATATAATTACTGGCACAATTCTTCAGTAATTCTGTAAGAATGTTCTCCTATGCTAAATTTAGCGTGTTTGGACAATTGAAGAAACATGAGAAAGGACCGTGAGGTTTGCAGAAATGCTCCCTTATTAGAATCGTTTATCACCCATATCAGTACGGTGGTATTGTAATGATCACTCCAGCGTCCACGGACACCGTTGATCACTTTAATGCCTGTAAAAAATGCAAAAGCGTCGTTCCTTGTGCGTGAGTAGCACAATCACAGCTGATCCTTTCATATGGGCCCACTAAGCTACACCTTCCCTTTTCTGACATGGTGCTACAAGAGATGTCAATTTCACCCTTGAATTTCTCCCTTTGAGTTTGCTAGAAAGTATAGGGACGTACACAAGAAGAACACGCGAAGTTTTGAAGTAGTCTTGAGATTTTAGTAAAATTTCATAGGCAATGTTATTATCCTTTATTTGTTTACATATTTATTACACCTGATTGGTGATAATTATGACGGGCTACATAATAGTTCAGTTCTTCTATTTAATAAGTCATGTCTGAGTCTGCTGTCCTGAAAATTAACCAGGTGTAAGCACTGCATGACGTCGGCTGGAAGGCCATTCATTAAAAAAAAATTGTGTGCAGAATAAAGAAAATGCAGGTGTTCAATCGCACAGTCGCCGCCAAAAGTTTACGCGGCCGAGGTTCTGCGAAGAAGTTCATTTTCAACGCAGCTACCCCGCAGCCAGTAAAACTATGCAAATCTTTTGTTTTGTTTACCCTAGACCAGTATACGCTGTAAATCCGAATACTACGATGCGTGACTAAGGCGTATAAATAAATATTTTTTCACCTTCCGGGGTACGAAAGCTTGTGACGCTGACTATACGTTCTGAAGGCGAGGTTGCTTTTTAGCTTATTCGTGATGACAAGCGCCGAGCTCTTGGTGATGGGATATTGGAGCGTAGAATTGTAGAACTTGTGCAAGCTCAGGCGACTTCACGACGCAAACCTAGCGATAGAAGCTCAGAAGGAGGAATAAACATTTATTGTAGAGCCAGCACTTTATGATGGCCGGGCCTAAGCCTCCCATGAGGGGACGTCGAGGGCTTGCCTCGCCGCCGCCTCACGGGCGTGCTGGGTCCCCCAGATTTGGTCGTCGAGGGCGGAGCTCCGCAGAGCCTCACGCAACCTCGACGAGGGGGTCGTGGTGTTAATGTGTGTGTACAGTGCTGGGCACTCCCACAGCACATGCGGAAGCATAGTCGGGTGAGTGCCACAGCACCGGCACTTGGGTGTACTGTAGACTTCAGGGAATATAAGGTGGAGGCGGGCGAGTGAAGGGTACGTATTTGTTTGTAGCAGACGCAGGGCGGTAGCCTGCGCCCAGCTGAATTTGGGGTGAGGTGGGGGGAAAGATCGGCACAGCATGCGTTTAGTATATTAACACTGATGATAGATGAATAGTCAGAGTAAATGAACATTACTGTCTAATTCTGGACAGACTCGAGTGTAAGGCATACGTTCTAGATCACTGTAGGTTCCATACTAATTCCATACTACGCATTCCTATTCCAATTTTGGCCTGTCTTAAGCCTACAGAGTCTTAATTAATCAAAATAGGTAGGAAATTGCTTCTTGGGATGTAGCCGAGGCCATGGTAGATGTGATTAGTAATGCGCTATATGTGAGTAGGCTGACTGAGATTATTACATGAAGTGCGCCAACGTACCTACGTAAAGCCATGGTGGAAATTACGGAGCCCTTTATTGTAAATATATTGAAGTCATCTGAGAGTGTCTCTGGTAAAAAGTTATAAGTTTATTAATATGAGGACTGATTAGCCTTCTGTTAAGCTGTTAGTAAAAATTTTTTATTTATTTATTTATTTGGTACCTGCATCGCCTTTGCAGGCATTACAGCAGGGGGGTATACAAATCGCGACAAAAATTGTTTTTCAATTTTAAACACACAAAGCGCGGTAAAATTCATCATTAGATTCAATACCTACAATATTTGACGGAAGAGCGTTCCAGTCCCTCGTGGTTCGACAAAAAAATGAGTATCGCAAGGCATCACCTTTAAAAGGAAGTTCGTAAAGTTTCAAATTATGGTCCCTTCTGCGTGAAATATACGATGGTGGCCTAATATACTTTTCTCTTTCAATGCCTGTTTTAGAATAATATATATTATGAAAAAATTTAAGTCTAAGGTTCTTTCTTCTGTCCTTTAAATCCTGCCACTGAAGTTTACGCTTGCTTTCAGTGATACTGAGGTTATTATTGTAATTTCCCAATACAAATCGGACTGCCCTATTCTGGATTTTTTCAAGTAAATTAACTGAATCACCAGTATAAGGGTCCCAACAAACGCACGCGTACTCAAGTACCGTACGTACGTGGGTAAAATATAGTCGTTCTTTCGGTGTACTAGGTAAGTGGCCAAAATTTCGACGTAGGAAGCCCAGCTTACGTGCCGCCTTTCTTCTAATCTCCTGTACATGCCTGTTCCATCTTAAATCTGAGGTAAACAAAACACCTAAGTATTTGCATTCGCTAACCCTGCGTAGGGTAACGCCATTTACTTTGTACTCATATGACTTATGTGAATGTTTCCTTGTAAAGGTGATGTTTAAACATTTAGAAACGTTAAGTGACATTTTCCATTTGGCACACCAAGATGAAACGCTATCCAAGTCAGTCTGAAAAGAAGAAAAATCAGAATCACTATCAATAACCCTATACACCACACAGTCATCGGCGAACATCCTGAAAGTCGACGTAATACCTCTAGTAATATCATTTATATATAACAAAAATAAGAGAGGCCCCAAGACTGAGCCCTGGGGCACTCCAGAGGTCACCGCAGCAAGATCAGACGATATGCCGTTGAGAACCACAGACTGTTGTCTATTTGACAGGTATTCAGATATCCATGCAATTACCTTTTTGTTTAATTTGTAGGCGTGTAATTTGCTAATAAGTAGATCATGAGCCACAACGTCAAACGCTTTTCGGAAATCTAGAAAGATGCAATCAATTATTTGCCTTTTGTCAATTGCTAGTACCAAGTCGTGTGTGAATTCCACAAGTTGCGTGGAGTAAGAAAAACCTTGCCGAAAACCATGTTGGTTTATATTCAGTAGGTTATGTTTAACAAGATGTGACATAATACAACTGTATATAACATGCTCCATTACTTTACATGTAATACTAGTCAAAGACACTGGTCTGTAGTTCTCAACACAATTTTTAGGTCCACTCTTATATACAGGCAAAATACCATGTACACAGTGCTATTGTGGTTAGACTTACAACGTTATCAGCGCTTCCAAAAGAAAGTGACTGTACAAGTCCATTTTTCTCGGGCGTTCATGTCACCTAGGTACCACCGCCTGACAAGACATTTATGTTTTAAAATCTGCCCCGATGACGTAAGTTACGTTGCGGAAAAAAAAACCCTTTCTAAAGAATGAACCATAACAGCTTCCCGACAAAGCGCAGTACGTTGCCGCAAGTCGTCATTTGTGATAACGATAAGAGCGACAGCCCGTCGTTAAAAATGACTTGTCACTCCCCGGTTTTTCTTTTTTGCTCAAGGATGCAACTAACCCGTACAAGGGTAATCCCTCCCTTCGCATGATGCTTGAGACCTTTCTGGTTCTGGACAAGCGCGTTGTTTGTGTATATTTTAGGCGCTTGGCATCGAAAGGCTTAAACCTTTAAACAGCGAAAGGCTGTCACAGTCGCTTCGGTAGCTGCACGGAAAGCGCGGACAATCAGTCTACTTTCAGCACATGCGCTCTCAACCAAGACATATTTGCGAGAAAGGGGCTCCTATATTACCCATAGCGAGAAATGTATCAACAAATTACACCTCATTATCCCGATGTGTTTATGAGCCGCACTCTGGGCCTGTATTCCGTGTTATGACAAAAATATAGTTTGTGCAGTGTCAGTAGCCTAAACATAAAACAGGAAATTGAAGTCATCACATCAACTATCATATATCATAAATTGAAAGAAATAAAACAGAAACTGTACTTCATAATACTCGCACTGCAAACTTTTATGCATGTGATTCATTTCAATTTCCTATCTGTTCCAGGGTAGAAATATGCTGTTCAGTTGGTAAACACAGATTATTTTGCAAAATTTGCTAAGAATTTTTGCCTCCAACATATGTTCCTATTGGTCATGCACATTTCTATCTATCAAATATATGGTCGAAACATCACAAAGTAGAATTGTGAATTATTTAAAAGTTAAACTGGCTTCTCCACATAGGGGAAATGCTGTAGGAATTTGAGAATGTAATAAAACACAATCATTTGTTTGCATAAACTTCCTGGCTATAGGCATGTAATGAAAAACTCAAATGTATTACACGGCTTTGTCTTTTCGCATCAATTTCATTCACTGCATTTAAAAAGCAATGTACGTTCGTTTTTTTTTATTTTAGCGCGTGCATGAGTCCAAAAACACATAGCAACATATTTACCAAAGCGATATAAGTTTCAAAAGCTTGCAAATAAAACGAGAGACTTTCATGCACAGACAAAATAAGCGGCTAAGAAGAACAACTGACTAGTTATTTCAGAAGAATAACTGAGTTTAGCTACGTAATGTTAAAGTATGTAGCTTTAAATAATGCGCATATTTTATACATCGCCGGATAGGGGTCATTGGAGATCGCTGGGCGAGGCCTTCGTCCTGCCGTGGACATAAATATAGTCTGATGATCGTGATGAAACATTGCCGGAGGTGACCACCTCTCATCCAAGAAATATTTTTTACAGTTTAATAATTTATTTATTTGCGCCGAAGGCATTACGGAAGGAATTGGGTTGAGCAGGCTAAACAAATAATACAATGATTAAAAAGTAAGTTTCTAATCATATAATTTTAGCTGGTGGTACGTGGAAAAAAGTTCAGTGCGCCCCACGAAGAAAGCTTTACAATTATACCATATTACCTGACCTTACAAAGAATTTAGGAGGAACATAGTAAGTGATTAACAAATTCAGATTACACAACAACGGTAGTTGATGTTGCATGAAACTTGCGTTTATTTGTACTCTTTGTGATTTCTTTGGGGAGGCGATACCATTCAAGGGCTGTGTGAGGCCAGAAAGAGCTGAAGGAAGTTAATGTGACTAAATCTGATACGTATTTTGTACAGCTGATCAATACGATGCCATATATATGGTGACGGAGATACAGTCGTACGCGGATATATCAAGCCAACTTATAACGAATTATTCTGTATATCGAACAGCTGTAAAATCCCCTTGAAAATTCCATGCAAATGTATCGGGCTGGTGCACGCGTATAAAGAACGCTCGTTCACCAGCACATTCGATATATCGAACGCGGCACCACGCAGAAGACCTCATAGTACACTCCTTTGTACACTTTGAGGTATTCTGGCACCTGGAGGTGGAGAAGAGATAGTGCAGTCAGTTGAGCCCCGTCAGGCTGTTCAGCTAGCCCTCATGCTACCTCGGACGTCAACATTCCTTCTATCCGATTTTGGAGGCGTCGTAGTGTGGGTTGAGTGCCTATTCACGAATTTATTTTCCGCAAGCGATGGCCGCTACAAGTGTAAAGAAAGAATCAGCTTGGACTTTTCAATGAACTTGAAAGTGAACCAGCATTTTTTTTGCGGGTAAATAAAGTGTGCTTGATTTTTTCCGCCATGTTGCGTGCAGTAAGTTAGCGGCTCTCAGATGCACTAACCGATAAGCCACCGCTTTCTTCAGGGCCTATTATTTTATATACCGAATTACCTATATAACGAACTTCTTGTGATCCCCTTCAGATTTGATATATCCGGGTTCGACTGTATCAGTTTACGGGTTGCAAATTCAACTTTAGCTTTATTTGGGGTTAGAGTAGCTATTCGATCATAAGTTGAACATATAAAACGAGTGGAGTAAATTTGAGTTCTAATGAGGTAATAAATACAATGGAATTTCACACATTGGATGTATGCTCAAATTTTGTTCCTATTAGTGGTTTCTATAGTAACATGAGAGAGGATGGTGGTATTATAAGGGTACAGGAGCCAATAATCCAACGTTCGATCCGCAGTGTTACTAATGTCGATATGCCAGGTAAGATTAGCGGTAATAGGTTGACCAGGTAAGATTAGCGGTACTATGAACACGTGAATACTTTTATGAATATACAGGCTGTAACTCCGTGTTGTTAAGTAACTAATACCCGTGTCACACGGGCGTTTGGAAGGCCTTCCAACCGATAGTCAGTTGACTCAAAGTCAAGTTCGAGCTGCTACACGTGCGGTTTCGAAGGCCGCCGAGTCAATAGTCTATCGAGTCAACAGAGCACCCTACAACTCTATCGAAATCTGGATGGCCTTTGAGCAACGGAAGCGGAAACAGCGCGAACATGCCGTCTCGTTCACAGTGTGCTCGTACTCCCGGTTAGAAAGAACAAATCCAACCAAAATGCTCTAAAAATACTATACATGAGTGTTATTAATTATTCAATAAACTATTTTCGCCACTTCATATGTGTGAACTGCACATACTCTCGACAACAGCGACGTGCTTGTGTTCATTCCTTCCTCCATGTTGTCTAGTACACTCTCCCTCTACTCCATGTGTTGCCGGATTCCGTCATATCGCCGCCATTTCGCAACATAAAATAAATTATAGCGTTTTTAAGTGGTTTTAATGTTTTTTAACTTTTGGTTACATGAAAACGAAAATAAAGATCCGCAGTGCCACACAATTTTGCGAGAAACGCCTGAACCACTCAACGGCCTTTCAAAAGTGCCGTGTAGCAGCGCGACAACTCCTTCGAGTCGATAGAGTTGTGGCGTTTCGAAGGCCGTCGACTGGAAGGCCTTCCAAATCTACCCGTGTGACACAGGTAAAAGTCGAAGAGTTGTTTTGAATGGGAGTTGCTCAGATGATGTTTCCGTGTTGGGGCCGATTCCTTTCCACTTTTTAATGCGAAAGCATTATATGCCCCTTTAGGCGAAAACCCGTAGTTGTAGTCGGCGGCGTGACCGAATGACACTACCAAAAATGGCCGACGGCAAGGAGTAAAAACGCGTAAAAAATGCTCGAATTGATGACAAATTTAGCAGGCAGGTTCATGTAAACAAAGTAAACTAATCCCTTTGAAAAGAAAAATAGGTAAATTTTGATCTGGCCGGGAATCGAAACCGGGCCTGCGGGGCGCGGAGGAGACCCGACTTTGTCCCCGACGACCGGATAAACTCATCCTAGCCAACTCATTCTAGCTCGACTCGCAACTCCCGCTCCACCGCTACTCCGAACTCCGTCGCTGCCGAGAAATGTATGCAGCCATCTACGCCTCAAGCTCTGGCGAGGAGCCGGCCCCGGCCGCCCCAACTCTCTGCCCTACGCCACCCCAAGCTACCCATCAACGATCATAAAATCATCCTCCGTCCCCATGGCGGCCTCAACCTTCGGACCGTGAATGGCGTTGCGCTTCGCGATGGGATTCTGCAAGCAGCCCGCCTCGGACACCAAGAGGCCAAGCCAGACACCGTAATCATCAACACCCTCCAACACGTCGTCCTCATCAACACTCCCGACCCACAACGCCGACACCACTACCTCGAACAAGACTTTTCGAACAAGACTGGGTGCCCAAGCACCTCTACTACTCCTCTGTACTATATATAGGTGCTACATCTGAAACAGCCTGAAAGCGTAGCCATCTCCTGAAACAGCCCTCCAACCGTACCAAGCCTATGGCCTGATCCCACTCCTGGACCGCACTCAGGCAACCCCCAGTTCCAGTCCCCCAAAAACCACCTGCACAGGAACCCGGCCGCCACACCAGTGAGGTGAGCTGGGCAGACGTAGTTTGCCAGGACTCCGCCAACCCCCTCTAGAAAAGGTTGCATGTCCGCGCACAGCTCGCCTCCCTCCATAACACCAACCAACGCCTTCATAATGAAACTTTTGCGCACACAACACGAAACAACAACGAAGAAGTACACAAGGACCAGCGCAGGAAACAACAACGAAGAAGTACACAAGGACCAGCGCAGGAAACGCCAACTAGCCCGCCTATCCGTTTTAACGCCTTCAGTCGCAGCTGCATGCCTTCCTGCAGGTCCTCACCCCTACCCCGGCGACAATGATCTCGGCCGCTCATAAACTCCCTCCCCTACTACCTTCTCCTCCTACTCGCGAACAGCCGGCCAAGAAGAGGGCTGCAACTCCCACTACCTCCTCGGCCACACCAACATCGGCCGCTGCAACCCCGGCCCTATCCCCACAATTCGAACAACTCGTGGAGGCCAAAATTCAGGCCGTGGTGCAGACGGCCATCCAAGCTTTCACCCAACAATTCTCCAACCTCACTAGCCGTCTAGACGAATTTGCTCGCCAAATTGACGAGCGATTTAAGGAGCAAGATGCCCTCCACGCGACAGCCTTTGCTGCCGCGCGGCCTAAAAAGAAGGCCAAGCTCCACACGCTCTCCACTTCTCCAATGCAAACTAGACCCTTTAGCTGTGGCAACCAAATGTGTATTTATATAAAAACGTTGCGAGGCGAGAAGTGGTTAAAGGCTTCCGACGCTGCTCGCGAGTTTCCCGTTCTGATCTCGTCGAAAACCTCCGAGCCGCCCCCAGAGGCCCTGGCAACAGTCACCAACGCCGCGCACGTTCGGTGCGAACGCGGGCAAAACGGCGACCGGCGTCGACAGCATTTGTTTTCTGCGCGGTTGCGGGTGCTGCTGCATTCCAAGTTTATACAGCTGATAAAACTACTATCCTTACTCCGTATAGCTCTCTATTAAGTTGCTATCGCTATTGGTGCGTCGCCCTTCGGGTGTCTCCTTGCCTGACCCCATGTATTTATGTCCAATTGACCGCCGCGGAGCGCTCCTTCGAGTTACGAACTCGTGGGCAAGTGAGTGCGTTCAGACGTTTAGCGAGTTTTCATTTGGCCTCGCCGAAGCGCCGTTAGAACGCAGGGGTGAACTTGCACGGAGGCGGAACGTGCGGAAAAAACATTTCACCAAAGCAGCGTTGTACACGTTCCTCTAAAACAGGAACGAAAGCTCGTTCCTCGTTCCTTCCCAATCTTGGAACGAGTTCCCGGTACAAGATACCTTAAGGCGAATGGAACGCGTTCCAGTTACATTTCTAACGTTGTAACGTGTCGTTACATTAACGTTACCTTTGATTTTTAAAATTACGGCGACGCCGACGGCAAAATGTGGTGTCGGATAATCTTGCGACGAAATAAAGTGTGCAATTTAAATATCACATCAAACTAAGTATATTATAGGAACGTGCTTCGTCTTTCGCGTTGTGCTTTGAACATTGCCGGCGGCACATTATCTGGAGATAAAAAGAATCCAAAGCAACGCTCCTAGACGAATTTTTTTCAAGCAGCACCGGACATACTCCAGACATGTTTAACTGCCACTTTGGTGATCGTCTATTACAAGTGCAACACATACGGCGCTTTCCACTTCGGTCTTCAAATGCGCAGTCAGGATACTGCGCTTCAGATATGCAAATAGAAAGTTACTCACATGCACCAATAGCCTCCTGAGACCCGGACACAACGGGACATAATCGCTCTTCACGGTAGTTTTTATTGACTACTGTTATGTCATGAACTTTAAAAACAATTTTTAAAATTTCAATAGTGTAGCACCACTGTAGGATGACGTGACAGCGGCCGTACGAGCCGTCCGTCGTCCCTACTCAAATGGCGA
This sequence comes from Dermacentor silvarum, assembly GCF_013339745.2. Taxonomy (NCBI): domain Eukaryota; kingdom Metazoa; phylum Arthropoda; class Arachnida; order Ixodida; family Ixodidae; genus Dermacentor; species Dermacentor silvarum. The sequence continues at coordinate 156,623,930 of NC_051158.1, read as the reverse complement.
AGGTGGTGAGCCGAGCGGCGGCTGCGACGACCAGCGTGGCTAGCATTCTAGAACGACACTGGGCGTGCCGAGCTTGCGCCTAGAGCACGCGCTATGCTTCTTCATTTTTGTAGCGTTAGCTACACTGGCCTAGCCAAGCCAGTTTCGCGCGGCACATCAAGAGTTGTGCTGTGCATGCGCAAGGATCAGTGATGTCACACGGCTTGCGCACCGGAGCCACCGGAGCCGGCACCTCTCGCGCACTCCGCCGCCCGCCGCGCGCGACTCACCGCCGCCGGTCTGCGCATTCCAGAGGAGTGACGTCGTAGCCGTGGTAGGACGTACCGGCGCCGGCGCGCGCTCGCTGTGCAGTCGCCGTCTGACACTGCGCTGGAGCCGCTGCGCTTCTGACTGGCGTTTGCCAGTGTGGTATAGCCATGGAGAAGGAGAGCGCAAATGCTGCTCAACAGCGCAGAAGAACGGAGAAGCTTGACTCATCGGATCCCGAAGTAGTTGCCTGGCAATTAGCGGTTGAGCGTAGGAGACAACCAGGAAAGCTAAGAATAATCAGCCGAACCTTTGCTAACGCTACGTATATCCTGGCATAGCCGAGCTAAGCCACTGCAACTTTTTTCACTTCTTTGACAGCCGGCGCTAATGCACGGCTGAGAGCGCCGACCAAAGGGCCCCGCGTTGCGGCGTCGGTGGGCGCTATAATACCACGGAAAGATGCCAAAAGCTCCGCCTCCATGTACGTGAAAAAAATGACTATCTCCATCATCTCCTCATAAAAACTGCATTTCATTGTTTGAACGCTGAGATGAAGATGGAACTACGTGTAGTACATTGCCATATTGCTGCCGCGTCCGGTATTTTCACGAAATCTCGGTGACTTCGACATACGCCTCGAAGTCTTTCGGCCGTGTGGGGCGACACAGAGGTCTTGACAATTTATTGTAAATTTCTCGAAAGCGGATGACAAGAATATGAGTAAACCACTTCTTTACAGTAGTTACACATGCACCGTTCTTCACACCCAGAGAGAATATTTTGCGTAATCACTTCCGAGTGAATTTCGAAGAAAAAGTGGAAGGAAATGTGCAATGTATTGTACAAGGGGTCTCAGGAGGATATAATTGAATGTCTGCACAAGAAACCGCATCGAAAGGAACAATACTTAGGCGTTTAATTAATGCTGATCCAATATTGCAGTATGAGCGGAAAAAGAAATGTCCAGAATAGATGCTCTTAATTTAGTAAAGACCCTTGTTTGAACTCGGCATGAGTTACATCTCGATGTTAGTGTCCGACAGGCCGCCATGGCGGAAAGAAACTACAGAAGGGAGCGTCACGTGGCAATCTTGAAGCCTAGTCATTAAAAAAATACAATGCAGAACTCGCGAAAAAAAATGCACTATAGTCACGTGACAGACAAGCGGTAGTTCTATGCGCCCTGCTTATTGTGCTGCATACGTGCGTGCGTCGGTGCGCCTGTTTAGTGCCGTGGAACGTTTACAGAAGGAACGCCGTTCCCTCTGCCGACCCTTTGTAAAGACAACGAGTTACCGTTACAGTTCCACCGAGCCTTAAAGGAATGGTGGCATTCCTCCGTTCCTCCCAAAAGGAACTAGTTCCTGGAACGCCGTTCCGTACAAAACTGCACCAAAGGGAATATATCGCTATCGCATAGCCACACGTAAGCAGTTTGAAATGTCTCTGCCGAATTTCTTTTTTTAACAGCGAAACTGTTTAAGCCAGCCGTAATTTGTGGTGCGTATCGAGAAACTACAAAAAAAAGGAAATTAATAAACTTTCTTGCAGAGGTGGATTTCGAGGCCGCGTACCTCCGGTCCCAAAGCGAGCGTCGGAACCACTATAGGCTATACAGCCACGCTACCAGAACATGCATTTATGCTAACCATATGATTGCGTTCGAGCGTCGTCGTATTCCTCCACAGCTGGCGCGTTTGTACGCTCGTGCTCTGCGAGGTGAAGCGGTTTTGCGTGCTATGAGAGCGAGAGAGAGAGAGAGCGACGCATTCACGGAGCGGGTCTAATGGAACGCGGTGTCGGTGTTGCAAGCTGGGTCGCTATTTTGTAGCGATGCCTTTAAAGTAATAATGCCTTTTCGCGCTTATCGCGCTTGTCAGTGGTCAGAGCGACGGTCCGCTCACGATATCAACGTTGATAACGCGAGCGGACCGTCGCTCTGACCACTGACAAAGCGCGAAAAAGGCATTATGACATTAAAGGGATCGCTACAAAATACTGGCCCTGCGCTGTGCAACGCGCAGTGTCGGCCGTAAGTCCGAGACGCGCGAAAAGAAATTATCGTCTACATGAGTAATCAGAGCCGCTATTCTGGACATTCCGCCATTTTCTTCGAAGCGTGACGTACGCGCGACGCTTACAAAATGGCGCCGATAGCCCCGATTTGCTTTCGTAACGTGACGCAAATTTGACGTTTCGCCTAAGAAACTGTAATGTAGGCATAGAACATAGCGCGGTTGATAAAGCAAAACAGTTTTCTCCCCAGTGAAAATAAAGCAACTAGCTCAAAGCGTACGATTATTCGATCAAAATAGTTTCTCGCTTCCGTCGTCTGCATGCGCGCAGGCTGTCGTCTGCTTCATTAGCTAGGATGCGTGTCCTCGGGAAACGGAATGAGTCACCGTATATTGGCGCCCACGCGCTTGCTTTCTACCTTGAGACAATATACGCGACCTGCCAGTGATGATCAGCGCACGCTCTAGGCCGCGTTATCGCTATCTCGTGATCCACAAGTGACTCAGCCCTACTCGTCTGGCTGAGAAGCGGCCGAATATCATCGATAGCGTTGCGCACGCCACAGGTATCCGCTTGAGTGACGCAAACGCCGGCACTGCCATCTCTTGTGCACTTCGCTGCTTACTCGCACCGCGAGAGGAAACTTCAAGGCGCCGTCCTGCGTACATTTCTTTTGTAAATTAAAAAGTCACCGTTGTCATAGCATTTGATGACGCGGAAAAGTCATTAATATTGATTACAATACAAACGCAATAGTGAAAAGTGCGAAATGTCGCAGAAAGTTTGCTAGTTTCAACCAATATTATTTCAAATAAACGTGTTTTTAATAAAAATGATGGTGCAAAACACAAATGCCAACACCACCCGAGAGCGATGCAAATGCTATGAACACGCGTTGTGAGCAAAAGATTTTTATGGCCCGAAATGACAGGGAAAATGCGGCGATACGCTTGCCTCTCCACTGCCATTGCATATGGCCGCTCATTACCATAATTCGCGCGGCTCGTCGTACCACAAATTATGGTGGAAAGTCTCTGCAATGGCGACCGAGCGCAACGTCACGCAACGTCAAATTGACGTTACGAAACAGCCCTTCCTGTGACGCTCTTCACAGGATATTCCTTCAGCCAATCAGCAAGCTGACATGCCGGCTATCTGGGACGCCACCACATATTCGTGAAATTGCAGATGCATTGCTCGAGCTTCTGCACGCTACCGTCCACTTTATTTTAAGCGCTAAAGTCGCAATGGAGGTGCCAAGGACCACAAAAAAGTATTAGTCGATAAAGTTTGCAGCTCCACGTCACGTTTCATCATTCTGACGAAAACGCAAAATTGCATTTACCAAAACTTCCGTTTCCCGGCACAAATTTCAAAACACGTGACCTCCGGACAGCCAATGAGACAGCCAAGATGGCGGATAATGGAGGCCGTGCAGCCGCCATGCGTGTCCAGAATAGAGCCCCCAGATGAAAAGTTCGCGCGCACTTCCGGAAAATGCTGGACTACGATCACACAGCTTCGATGTTGAAGAGTTGCGCGGCCGAGTGCAAGGTTTTTTATTAGCAATATGTGTGATATATTGAACCGGGATACAATTTTGGTGGATGATTGTGTACTGTGTGCAAGGGCATCTAATGAGTCATTGTTTTATTGGGCGGCCGACTTGAAGCGCCTATAAAAATGGTGTGTCACTAATAGCATGGCCATAAACATAAATAATTATGTAGACATTAGCTTCACTACAAAAATGGTTACAAAATCAGATATAAGTATTTCTTAAGTGGCCAGTTGAAATAAAAAATAATTCACCTGTGAAATATTTAGGTATTATGCTGTCAGAGGATGGCTTTGGTCATAACATCTATACCGTAGTTAGAAATGCCGGGCATGCCCTTCACTTGCAACAAGTTTAAAACACATAAGTATTAACGTAAAAGCAGCAGCAAAAAAACCAAATTTTACGATGTTGGTGTAGGAAGCCCT